>NW_018020621.1:208316-210935 GCF_002006095.1 Pseudomyrmex gracilis | reverse complement strand
TTTTTTTTTTTTTTTTCTATCGCGAACTCCAAGTTCAGAACACGTAACATTCACGGAAAGTGAAGAATTCATTTTGAAAGTTAACGTAACGCGACAAGCTTTTCGCACGTTATACAATACACCTTGTACGATGCGGTTTGACACAATGTGTACGTGTGTCCGAGTTCGCGTATGCAAGTGACGTCTCTTTCGCATGATCGCGGCGCAATCCCGTTCGACACGTTTTCGCGCGATAAAGGCCCCCTCCCCCCGTTCGGAGAAAAAAAATACGCGTTTTCGCGAGTTCTGAGCGAAAAATATGAACACGTTCACGGTGAGTCGGTTAATTTTTAACGCAGGGCTACCGTCCGTTGACGTATTCCGTCCGGTTCGACGACTGCGGTCTATGGAATTGTGCGCTGGGAATTTGTGGAAAGCGACAAGGGGAGTCACGCAAAGAGAAAGAGAGATAGAGACAGACAGAGAGAGAGAGAAAGAGAGAGGGAGGGAGAGAGAAACGAGAGCAATAGCGCGGGGTAAGGGGATTTGCGAACGAAGGGAGGAGAGTGGGTGGTTGGATGTCGACGAGGAGAGGAGAACGTTTGTTGGTGGATGTCGCTCGCTATTGAGGCCGCCGGGTACCAGGGGTCATGAATGCTTGTCAACGGTGAGATATGATGCGTGGATTACCCCCCCAAACTCCAACATCGGGATCTCCCCTTTTCAACCCTTCTCGTATCCCTCCAGTCTTTGCATCGAGCCGACGCCGGAGGCAGTCGTTCGATTAATACGATGTGAAAATTTGGAGGAAACGGAAGAAAGACCGATCAAAAAAGCTTGGACCGTTATTAGAAGTTGTGCTATTTTGCGAAAAGTTTTTTTTATTATTATTTCGCAATGTTTGAAGATTTTTCTTTGTGCGCGCTCTATATATATATATATATATATATTCGAGAAGAGCGTAAAGCTCTGTGTGCACCCAGAACTACGAATTGAATCGATCAATACAAGCAGATATGAGTTTTACTCGGCTTTGCTGTCATCTGGCTTACGATGTTATTGCTCCAAGCTCTTCAATTCATTCACTTCACTTCGTCCGTGCATTCTTTTCTCTCTCTCTCACTCTCTCTCTCGTCGATTCTATTTCGCGTTTCTCTCTACCTATTCATCCCGAAGTGCTAGTCACCACCCATCGCGCACGTGTTCACGGGAACGTCGATAGATTGGCGAAAAGGGTTTTCTTCTGTAAGACGAGTGGCAAAGGTCTTTCTTTCAGTTTCCTTTCGTAAGGTCGCTGCAACTCGTGAAAATCTCTCTATCGCCCCTCCCCCTCCGCTCTGCGCGCGTGTGTACGTTTCTCTCCATCGCCCTTTCCTTCGATACCGCCGCGCACGCTTTAAGAGTCGTCGTCGTCTAGAAGGCAACGTGCCACCTTTCGAGTGGCCATTAGAAACGTGAGAGACAGATAGTGTGATTCGATGAAAAGCAAATACGCGCGCGAGAGAGCGAGTGCGTCGGAAGAAAGTAAAGACGCGATAGAGAGGAGACGCGCGCGCGAGAACGTACGGTCGCGGAAAAATAAACGCGGAAATTCGATAGCGCAAATGGAAGACGGAGAGCCAAAGAAAAACTTTAATTGACGAGGAGCCAAAAACGTGTCGTCTCTCTAAAACTAACTTCAGAGAATACAAGGGATTCATGATTATAATAGGAGGAATTTTTCATCAGCTCTCTCGCTCATCTCTCGCCCACAAGCAAAACGTTAAAGATCTGGTATCTCTGCTCAGACACGGCAAGCAGATATCTCTCTTTCGGGAAAAAGATAAGATTGTTACCGCGGGAAACGTGGACGTTATCAAAGGATTCTGATATACGCGCCGCGCCCGCGATCTTCTTGCCATACGACGAGGCATTTTCCCAAGAGCGCATTAGGCGGAATTCAGATGAAAGCAAACACGCGGAAACGCATTACGCGCGAGAAAAAGTGAAGGATACGCCGAGAGACAGGGCGAGGCCAAAGGGCGAGAGGGAAAAAGCCGCCGTGTCGGGAAAGAGAAGAGAGTAAAGCCGTGAAAGGGCACACTGACGAAAGAGGTAGCGCGGGGGTGTTTAAGGAGAGGGCGGAGAAGGGAAACGCGCGCGTGGTGAAACTTAGTAGTCAAGGAATGTCGACGCGGAACGGAACGCGCGCGCACTAGTTCAAGGAAGGAAGGAAGGCTTTCCATCAGGCAAATTGAATAGCATTTGCAGGCTGTTCCGCCGGTAAACAGGCGGATGATAGATGATACCTCGGGTCCCCCGTCGTCTTCGTCGTCGTCGTCGTCGTCGTCGTCGTCGTCGTCGTTGCTCCGTCTTTCGCTAGTAACTCTCGGTACACCTTTGCTCTCGCGATTTCTCGCATCCTCCTCCTCAACGACGATCGTTTTCTCCTACCGCTTTATCCTCCCGTGCGACGTGCGACTCGCGCGGAAACGAAAATGCGTTCGCTCCCGAGATAACTCGATGCGACGACGAGAGCTTATCTGAAAGTGTAATCTGAAAGAAACCATTCATCAAGCTCCCGCAGAAAAAAGCCTAACGACAAGGAGAAAATCGATCGCTCTTCTTTGGTTATTACATTTTGAAAAAAAAAAAAAAAAA
>NW_018020621.1:183865-208231 GCF_002006095.1 Pseudomyrmex gracilis | reverse complement strand
TTCACCTCAGTTTTATTCCTTCTACCTGCCTACGAGAGATGTTAAACCAATTCTGGGACACCCTGTATATACACACACATATATATACGAGCGGATCGCGAGAGCAAACTTTTTTTACCAACCCGAGATAACATTTATGTTTTGACATTTTATAGTTGTTCGTTTTCTGCTTTCTTTATTTCATCTGCAACGACCTTTGTAAACGTACGCGCTGTAATTTTTTGAACCCGAAAAACTATAACGAGCCAGCATCTATCTCTCATTTGCAATGTGTTTGTTTGTTTGTGTAATTCTCATCACCAAAACGGGTACACACAAAAATACAAAAAAAGTCCAATACCACACATCGCACTCACACATTCGCTTCTGGGCGCTGTTGTGCGGAAAAATGCGGAGATAATATATAATAATATGAGCACATAATGTGTCCTATATTACGTTACGTTTTTTAATATAATTCATATTAAACGTAATTACGCATTATATTTTGTGCAGAACGTTGTTCACATAACGAGCGCCTGATACGTTGATAGAATTGTGACCGTATATGGGTTTTATTTTTTTCATTCCCGTTTAATTAATAAACGAATAAATGTAACGCAAAATTAAAAATAGGAGATTAAAATATTTTTTTTTTTTTTTTTTTTTTTTTTGTAAAACCGATGCGTGATTATATCACGTGCTTCTGAAGAATAATGACGAAAATAACGAATGTTTTGAAAACACGAAATTGAAAATACGCCAAACTAAATTCTAACGTTGCAATTTTGTTCTCAGTGTTGTTATTTTAATTATTTTTTTTGTTAAAGAAAATAATATAATTTAACTAATACGATGATTTAACATTCAAGTTGTTCAATTTATTTGTGTTTGTAATTGTTTAAAAAAATCGCACGTAACCCAATCTTACTTCAGTACGAAGTTCTATGTACGGAATAATTATTACAGATCGATATTTCAATCTTGGATGGAAGCGCAAGAATACCGATCGTATGAATTTTGTAGCTCATATTCGACGGATTAAGACATCGCATGTTCTCGAAATGTGGCGGCAAGACGTCGAAGTCTGTTACCCTCGTTTTTAATTGAACTCACGAACGAACGTGTAGCTGTAGGTCAATCTTTTAATTTATAAATGTTGACGTCGCGAAAATAAAAGCCTCTCCTCGTGTAATGAAACCGCCAACCAGAAACGATGTCGCGTATCAATAATAAAACGAGACTCTCAATGCGGCAAGACTTGCTAATAAAGTTTCCAAGAGACCGAACTGTATTACGATGTCACTCGGCGTTACACACAGCGCATACACTGTAAATTTATATGCAATTTACTTCGCGATCGCGTTACGTAGCTTCGTCGTCCGTACAACGTCGTCGTCGTCGTCGTGTACGCCGGAAAAGTCAGTAGCTTATATAATAAATCTGAAATATGCATGAAATTCAGAAGAATTTCTTCGGAATGAAGCGCAAACCCGCGCGCACGACGAACCTCGGT
Source organism: Pseudomyrmex gracilis (assembly GCF_002006095.1). Lineage (NCBI taxonomy): Eukaryota > Metazoa > Arthropoda > Insecta > Hymenoptera > Formicidae > Pseudomyrmex > Pseudomyrmex gracilis. The sequence goes on along the minus strand of NW_018020621.1, from coordinate 206,736 downwards.
ACCCCCCTCCCTCCCGCCTTGGTATGTATTTCGGTATGACCGGTATAAGCAGATAGCATAATATATTCTTCATACGCGACACGGGCACGCCGCGAAATGGTGTTTACGCGGCCGGATGTCGACGTTGCAGGCACATAAACATAAGGTATGCATGAACGTGTTGAGTTATGCCGTAGACGGTTATGAAATAACCATAGGACGAAACTTGATAACACACTTTCTATCCGGGACATGGCGGCAGCTACGCTGCCGAGTTTCTTTCCATTTACGGAAAACTTTTAAAACGCGTTGAATTTTATTTTTTATTCTACGTTTCTTATAGAAGGATAACGCCGCTCGGTAATACCAGGCCGAACTATCGAGGTTTTTGTCATTGAATAAGTCTCGGGAATAATAAATGTGTAACAGTTACACCAACATACACACACACACGCGCGCAATATATGTACAAATGTAATGTGAGAATGAGTTTGTTCTCCACGGACTTTTCACATAAAGTATTTTATGTCGTTGGTGCGCAGAGTTTTAGATTATCTCTCTATTTGCACGTTTTCTTTAATCTGCCCCGTTACGCTTCCGTAATCTTCGAGATGGGAATACGTTGTGAGAGAACAAGAAACGGCGTTACTTAATAAAAGAAAATCCTCGAAGTGGCACGGGAAACAAGGTGGCGCTAAGTAACGCTACGAATTTTCTGACGAAGTTTTCTTCATTGCTTAATTATAAAAGTTGTTCATAATGCAAAAGTCCGATGGTAGGTTGGGCACCGACAAGAGACAGTCGCCTTGCCTTCGTGGTAATTCCCAAATTAATTAAAAGAAAAGCCCTTTTTCCTTTCTCCCTCACTGTTCATTTTACACTTCTGCTCTTTAAGTCTGAATGTATCTTCTTTCCATGTTTGATTAAATTTTGTATATATATTCTTATTCTCCGCGTGCACGTCCAAATGCGTTTTACGTTGTGACGCAAATTAATAAATTATTTCTCTTTGTATGTTGCAGGTGAGTTTGCTGACAATTAGCGGTAAATGAATTTCTTAGAAACTAAGACAAACAAGCGAGAAGTGGTGAGTGACACAATCACGCGTTTTTATATTATAAAAAAAATCATTCAACAATGACGTACGCATTTTACATTATAAGAAAATTATTAAACAACAATTGAAATTGTTAGTGACATTTTAAAAAACGAGGAATAGAGGCCAATATGATTCTCTCTTTTTTAACAATATTTTAAATTATTGCTTTGCTAGTTCACCGATGAAGATCCTAACCGAATGGATCGAACGTCTGAAATTGTTGTAAGGAATCGGTGGAAGGATTTCGGCCGACGGCTGTGTAACGCACGACACTTGTTAACCCTCTATGGGCCCATGTAACTTTCAAGTCACAAGCTAATGTATCCACATTTTACCAAATAGTTTTAGTTTTTTTTCACAAGATGATGTATACGTCTTAATTATAATAATTATAATTCATGCTTAATTTAATGTAAATTTTTTATGTATAACTAGTTTCTCGAAACAAAAGAAAATGGACTTACACCACTTTCAAAATAAACGGTCTAATTATAATGCCTCTGAAATAACCAATAACAATATTGATAACGGTTGGCAGCACCATCAACCTGAAATGTCAAAATAAAAACCTTGCAAGTTATATTTAAGAAAAAAATTCGGCCCATAGAGGGTTAAATGAGTTCATGTACATATTATAACACTCGTATAAATTGGTATAACTTTATTTTGTATCTTTGCTGCGCGGTCAGATCGGCTGTCTAGAAGTCGCGCGTCCTGGCTGCTCGCGGACGATTAACAGTGCTCGATATTTGTCGGCAGTCGCTAGCTTCCCTATCGGGAAGAATCGGCAAGGCCGATCTCACCAGCGAGCGCTGTTTATTATCCTGGAGCATGTCACGCAAAAGGAACGTGACACGTGTATGTGCGCGTGAACAGCTGTTATACTTTTACGTAATTCTCGAATATTCCTTACGTTATTCTTACAAAGTGAATTTTCTACGTGCACAAAAAACCCTGTACACGGGATTGCATTGGCTTCTATTCCTTGTTTTTTTCTTTTTATTAAACAATATTTTTATTACGTAACTAAAAATGGCGAAGAATTGTCTTGATATGAAACAATGTAACGGCGTCTGTTAACGACATCCTGAGAATCAATTATTTTAATTGGTACGGAGAAAGAAGAGCGCGAGTAGGAAACTTGTTCAGTTTTTTTCCCTCCGTCACACCTCGATTCGGTGAGATGCCCGACACCCTCGCAGGAGCCCCTTCGGTGTCTGGGTGGTAATCGATTTTCCACCGACGTTCCCCGTCGCCGCCGTCGCCCCGTCGTTGTTACTGACGACGAATATTCACGAAGTCATCCGAGTCATTGACATCCACGACGATGACGGAGACGAAGCGCGAGTTTGCAAGGGGGTGCAAACCATCTCAACACACGCGCGCATGCACGGTCGTCAAACACGTGTCAGTTTTATGCATGCGCCGTCGTACGATACTCGTCTGGATCTTCTTCGTGTGCGTCAAACATCGATGACGACGTCTCTACTCGACGAAAGAACAAAGACAGAGTTTCGAAGGTTTCACATGGGTGCGGTTGTTCCCACTTTTTCGATAATTACAGTATCGATGATTTGGCCCGCGCTTTTCACAAACGCGCGTTTTTGAACACAGAATATTTTCTAACAGTCAATGCAATTTCTGTCTATCATCCGCGAGTCTTAATTTCATTTATCTTCCACGTGTACAAAACACACACGTTAAACTATAGCGCGACAATTTAATTTTGAAAAGCTCTTCAGACACGAGTGTAGAGAGTAGAGCGCCGCGGTAATTTCCAAGTGGTAGAATTGGTGAATTTTTCTGCGCGGTTGTTATTTCGCGATTCACTTCGTTCGCAACATGTGTTACGTCGGATGCGTTATTCTTATCGATCCGGCACTCAGATACACGTTGGTAGAAACAGTGTGGGCAAAGAGTACACAATCAAACAAATGCCGGTTTGAGACCGAATCGTTTCCCGTCATTTGTCGTGTGTTTTATCACTTAAAATTGACGAACAAAAGACGAGGATCCCTCGCTTTAAATTTCCGCATGTTCGTCGCGAACGAACCTTCCGCTTCGCGGCAATGACGTCGCGCTGAAGGAAAAACGTACGTTAAAAAAATAACATTTATTCCCGATTCTAAATACATTCTCCATCGATAAAATGTTTCTCGTAACACTGTTTCTCGTCAAAACATCGCCCCGTTTGTTCATATCCAATCCTTTGTTCCATATATTTCCTCGTGTATTTAACACTGTCATAAAAAAAAAAAAAGACAATCTAATAATACGTTAGTCACGGTCAGAATTCTGAAGCAGGTTGTTCCTAAACAAGGAAGGTCCCCCGAGACCTCCGAACTACCGGTTGTTTCCTCCTGGTATCATTACGTGCTGTTTTTTTTTCTTTTTGCTCAATTTCACGCAGAGAGAGAGGGAGAGAGAGAGAGACCGGGCGTCTTAGGGCGCGTACACTTTAGGGCGGTACGTCTGCCCGACTTCCGGCAGACGCGCGATCATCGAAACAATCTCGTCCACGGCGCGAATCACACGCGCCGTGTTTGTGTTATTGCAAATTATAGAGCGTTCAAAGAGAGAGGAAAGCTGCGTATTTGATGGTCAGGCTCTCTCGCGCGCGCGTGTGGAGCTATCGTCGGGAGCGGATATAGATGTTGTCTGAGATTATTAGATGTTTGGTTACCTTCCGATAATTACTCGTAGAATTGCCCGAGTCGGCGCGCGGAACGCTATAATCGATACATGTACGCGATCGATATATGCGCAGACATTCGCGTACATTAGCGACGAGTGCGGCCACGTGCACCGGCATTTGCACCGGGCCTATTCTGCGTCAGGTATCTAGCGAACTCTAATTACAGGACGGACGAAGCGGATACCGAACACACGCACACACACACACACGCGCCCGTCGTCCTCAGAAAAATTGATATCGATTTCCTCTCGATGTCGTAATATTTCGTTATCGTGGCCATATGCCGGCTGCTGAAAACGGCTTGTTGTGTTGAATCTATAGCCTCTTCGTATTCTCCGTCGTGTCCTTCGAAACCTTCGATCAATATTCAATTAATAATAAAGTTCAATAAATATCCGATGAGAAAGAGAGAGAGAGAGAGGGAGGGAGAGAGAGAGGGAGAGAGAGAGAGAGAGAGGGAGAGAGAGAGAGAGAAGATCATCATAATCGCGAGATAGATGGTTTTTAATTGGCTATTGAGCGAAGGTAAATTATAATAACTGCGTGCGTGTCTTGATAAAAGTCAAAAGAGTCACAACTGTAAAACGATCGTTCCGAGAGAATTTTTTCTACCGAAACGAGCGAGAGAGACAAATCGACCGAGTGAAATGACGCTGATTGCTGAATTGTGAGGTAATTTGAGAAACAGCTCGAACGTTCCTTTGCGCGGCGCGGACAGAAACTTCGCTAATTTATCCTTTGAAATGAAATGCCGGGTCACACACACACACACACACACACACACACACACACTTACACACACTAGAAGGGAACTCTTCTCATCTTGAGAGTTCGACGGATAGACGTCGAAGATTGAAGCGCGAACGGGGAGTGCACGAGTGCACGGCGAGGCGTTTTTCATCCTGTCCGCGTTTACACTTGACGTCGTTTGTTCGTAACGACAGACGCTAACGAGATTGGATTGGTGGGAAACGGGTGGGGTTTATTTGCACGGCAATAAATTTTAGGTAACACGTGTAACTTCGACGATACGTACGCGCGCGCGCGCGCGCGCGCGATGTGTGCGTGTGTGTGGATATTTATAAAAAAAAATATCCGGGAAGAGAAGCGCGAGCTAAGCGCTAAAAATTTCAACGATTTTATTTTAACGGCAACTCGTTAATTACTTTCGTCTGCTGCTGTACGCGCGTGCACGCGGACGCGAATATGAGGCGCGCGAACCATCTCAACACACGTGTGAGGGAGACCGGGGCTTTCATTTAATTCTTATTCGCGACTACACACCTCTTCGTCTAAATCAGCCCCGGCGAAATGTACACGGGAGATGGGCTTTTCGTGATGTTTCAAAACCCCTCGGGAACACCATTTCAATCTGATAACGCGATGGCTGTTGTAGGAACACGCCACAACAACCTGGTAACACGGCTCTCCCTTGCTCCGTCGCGCACCCCATACGCGTTGCCTATATCCCATATTCAACCATCCTGATGCGATGCCCAGATGGCGTTGTTTGTATGAGTAGTCGGAGCGCCAAAGGTAGCGAGAGAGAGAGAGAGAGAGAGAGAAAGAAAGAGAGAGAGAGAGAGAGAGCGGGAGAGATTTGAATAAAGCCAATCAAAGAGAGAAGAGGTGGAGAATGGTGCGCATAATATAAGCGTGTCACTTATCTGATTGGTCTGTAAAATTTTTCGAAATTGCTACAACAATATATAGAAATGCTTGCTAATCAGAAGGTTTCAGCATAATGAAATAGAAACCACTCGCGAGTAATACAAAAATATCAACATAACGTGGTATCACAGCAATTTTCGACGAGCAACAATTTTTCTATTAAAACCTCTAACAAAATAAAAAATGTGTTTACTTCGAATTTTTTCTTTTATCGTCAATCAATTAATTTAAAAATATACACTAAAAAGACAGACAGCGTTGTTCTTATTGTTGTCGCGATCTTATATATATATATATCCTACGAGAAGAGGATGTTTCCAATTGCGAAGAGAGCGCGAAGAACCCGAAGAGATCGAAAATCGCGAGCACAAATCGAGCGCGGTAGTCATCTTTCTTAAGATCGCGAATTATCGAAGTGCATTTTTCGCTCTCATACTTCCCGATGGCCATTACGATATACTTTGCGCGGTAGGGTAGGACGCTCTTACGGAGCAAGAAACTCCGATGAGGAGGTTGTTCCACTGCTTTATGACGCGTGAATATCTGGAAAGATCCTCTTTCTCTCTCTTTCTCCCTTTTCTCCCCGCTTGTCTTTCCCCGCACAACCGGCTTACCCGTCTATAGTTTTAAGACCTGACGCGTAATATAGTCAGAGAGAGGTCTCCTCCCTTCTTCCGCACCCCCTTTTCTTCGCTCGACTGGTGTATGGAGCGAGGTTCATTCTGCCTTCGCTCTTTCGGCTCTTCCTTCCTTGCAAAACGGAGAAAGAAAGAGAAGGAAAGGGAGAAAAAGAAGAAGCGAGAGTTTCTTAAGAGAAGAGCGGATAGGGTTTCGCTTTGGATCGCCAGCCGCAGTTAGGTAACGTTCGGATAACGCCTCAGGTTACCTCGCCATCTCACCTTCGATGCGCTACCAAGGATTTCAGGGAGGCCGCAGAGGCTTCGCTCTTCAAGGAGCCGTACACGGTTCCGGAGCGACAGGATGACGCTACTGCCATTAGGATCAGCTCCTACTTTTCTCGCGTCTTTTTCTTTTTTTCACCATTCTCCCCGTGGCACTTTAAACGAGCGGAATTTGTCAAAAGGGTTATTCCAGGGTCCGGTTGATCGCTTCGCAATTTTTTTTCACGATACTTGGCGAATTTTTCAATTAATCTCTGTCGAGACGTTACGTGTCGACGTTAGAGGAAACGCGCAATTTACAAATTACTGTAATTACGTTGCCCTCTCGTACGAAACACAAATTTGAGCGTTCGATTCTTGATTTTTTTATTAAATTCGTAATTTTTGAAGAAGGTCTCTTAAATAATTCATACGGAAATTGTCGAGAACAATATATTTGTTTTTTATTTTTTTCTGTTGAAAAGTAATTTTAATGATTATTTAAATATACATTCTTGAAAAATTACGGGGACTCTACTCAGCTCTCCGGGGCACTTTATATACGGAAAACGTATATATTTTTCGTTTTCTCCGGGTCCTTTGGGAGACTGCGATCTCTACGTTGACGAGACTAGGTACCCACTTCACCTATGTCTCTCGTATATCCCATCCGCGTTGCCTCACAGAGACGCGCATTGAACGAACGAGCGAGCGAGCGAGCGCGCGCGCACAAGTTTGTACGTATCCGCGAGTTTCGTCCCTTCAGATAAATGACGCCACTTAGAGATTAGGCGCACGGGGACTTGGCTCTAGTGGCAGAGAAGTATTTTCCTTGCCTACGTCGCGGAAAATGGCGTGAGAGAATTTCATCCTGCCGGTACACATCGTCGACTTTTCCGTAAAACAAAAAAAAAAAAAACACAAACAAGTATCGCAGAAAAAAAACTTGGAATATATAAAAATCTAATTTTTGAATACATGAATGGCGAAACATCACTTGGAGCGTCTTTTGTCGTGTTGTTGCGACACTAACAAAATCTTGGGAGAAGAAATAAGCGTCGCGGGATAATATTTTTGTTACAAAGAAACATTTTTTTCCTGACGCTCTTTTGTGCGTTATGAATTTTCACGATTACAACTTGGAATTGCTTGGAGGAAGCTTCGTTCAGTTTCTGAAATTATACGTCCAAACGTAAAAAAAAAAAAAAAAAAAACTCACGCAAGACAGATTTTAAATCGCGATATTTAAATCAGTCCGGGGAATGAATCGTATCTCTCTTGTCCGATTTTATGTTCTAATAAGAAAATCCGAATGCTCGATTTCTTCCTGTCAGCACGCTCGATCGACTTTCCGGAAACGAGTGGCTCGTGCCGGCGCATAATTTTCATGGCCGATGGCGCGAATCGTTCGGTAAAAATTACGTGACGCCCGATTGCGCCCGCGCGAACCAGACCGGTGCCAGACCGGCTAAATATTCTTTCTTGCGAACGTCACATACGCGAATGATAATGGGTGGAATTAGCGCAGCGTGAGGAAGGGAGGAAGGGAGTCAAAGTGGAATTGTGTGCGAGGGACACCGAGCGCGCGAAAGGGATAGGGCGTTTCTCCGATTTCTCGCTCCGCCACAGGAACACCGGAAATTCCGCGCGCGCAACGGAGAGAGATATGCTCGTGTAAATATCCCCGGGATTGTATAACGCAATGAGGAGAAATGTGATAAAAGGAGAACTAGCACGTTGCTCGATATCATAATCTCGAGCGCTTATGCTTCTTCTCCGCGAAACAAGTTGCGAAATTTTTCCGCAACACATCCTGTTGACGCGAACAAAATTTTCGCGCTACTTCGTGCTTTACGCGCGCTTTACGTACTTAACTCTCTCTCTCTCGTATAGTAGTAGTAGTCAATCCCCGTACATAAATATCTTCGCTAATTTAGTTTTATACGTATAAAACCCAAGTAAAACAAAAACAATTGCGCGAGCACGTGACGCCGCGAGCACACTGGATTGCCTCGCGAGAAAAATATATAACGTGTTACATGTTACATATCTGAAATATCGCGAACCGTCCGAGTTCGGATGTGCTTTTAACACAGGACATATTTATGTACATTATGCACACGCGCAGCCATAGCGTGGAAATAGAGTGCGGAATAGGGATGTGCCCCCGCGACAAGAAAGCCACCGCGTGCGAGAGAAATTGAGATAGATCACAAATTTCTCACACGACGTTGGGTTATCTGCGTATCGTATACACGCGCACATGTATATATATGTATATATATACATATATATATATATATAGATAGATATATATATATATATATATATATATATATATAGATAGATATATATATATATATATATATATATATATATATACACACGTGGAAGTTTCCGGAAACTAGGATATTACCCGGGACGGGAGTTGCCGCGGAAGAAGATGGAAGACACATCTCAATTTCTTTCCCGATGCACGTGCATGTTTGCGGTAACCAAACAGAACTCTCTCTCTCTCTCTCTCTCTCTCTCTCTCTCGCGAAGTTACGACAAACAAAATCAATACCGCGATTTGCAAATATAGCCGTGCACTGCGGCAAAAATTGCAATTTAACGTTTGACACGCGTAGTACGTGCGTGCGCGCAACTAATTCCGCGAAACTAGCTAACACGATGTAAAGTGCGACGCTTTGAATGAGAATTTCAGTGGACCGCCTATGTGATTCAAACGTGAGATATCACAGGGCGAGAGAGAGAGAGAAAGAGAGAGAGAATCGGTAAAATAACACATCCTCGCGTACATAGCGGAGCGCGAGAAGAGAGTAACCAAAATTGCCGAAATGTTGCGAGCGGAAAAAGAAGTTGAGAGAAATCCAGAGCGTGAAAACCGAGGAAATAAGACCAGGAATGAAGACCAGGAAATTTCTCACACGAGAGTGAGCCACCTGGACGGAAGCTTTTTTTGGAATTGGGAACCGTGACGAGGGAAATCGCTCGCTGGAAACGAAACGAGATGCTCCGAATGTGTTTAGGCTCCGGCATTTTTACTATTTTTCTTTTACACATTGCAGCTTTTTAAATAAACAGGGCAACCTTTTCTTGAATTTACAAACTACTGAAATGTTAACTCTTTGTGAACTGACTTCCAAAACAACCTACTAGGTTTGGACTGACCGGGTCTGTGAGACTCGCGCGCGACTTTGAAATCAAATATTTTTGCGAAAAATCAATGTTTTTTCAATTTTTTTTTTCCAATCGAAAGTTTGAACGATTCTGCGTCGATAAAAAAAACAAGTTGAAAAGTCTCTAGTAGTTTTAAAGAAATATAAGCGTTAAAAAAAAAAACTAATTTTAACTAAACACCGGTTTGAAATTTTCGGGTGGGTCTGGGAGACCCATGTCAGTCCACGAAGAGTTAATTATTGCAAACTGCTTGTCTCTTATTCTTTTTTTCTTTATCTTTTCTTATTCTTGTTTTTTTTTTTAATACTTGTCTACGTTTAAAATTTAAGAGATACATTTTGTATGAACACATCCGTTCGTACACTAAATCGTTGATGCTACATCTAGGTCATTATCTAATTTTAGATGACGTACATAATAAATATACTCCTCCATTTGCGGCCGAGTTATTTTTTAGCACGCGCTGTATTACGAGAAGTACATTAGCTAAATCTTGAAAACTAGAGCCTAGGGACTGGCGTGACATGCCTCGGATAAAATAGTAAAATGTAAAAGTCGGTAGAATTAGACAGAAATGAAGATAAAGCAGTAGAGCTGCGCGCGTTGAATACACGTCGTCGAAACTACGAGGTAGTTGGAGAACGTGATGAGAACGCACGAGTTGCATGCTTTTTTGCTAAACACGCGCATATTTCTTACGGAATAAATTTAAAATGGTTTTACAGAAAGAATTCACTCAACGTAGTCGTAATGCGAATTTATAAACTGTGATACGCATAAGAAACGTTCGGATGGAGTATAAATGCTATGTGTATTATGTATTTCAAAACGCGCGTGGAAATTTGAAAATTCGAGATATTTTTTTTTGAGAACGACTTCTCGTCTAAATTTCTCAATTTGAAAAATAACGACAATAATTAATCTGCAAATTTAATAGTGGAAAATGCGGTATTTAATATTTTCTGTTTATCATAAAATATCAAAATTATTTAACTTCCTGATTATTTATGAAGTGTTAGAAATGTCCGTAAATATTCCGCAAAAAATTATCGAGAGAAGAAGTGCATTAATCTTTTAAATATATTAATCTCGGTCGCGAAAAATAGATAATAGCATTAATGAGACGGATTTTCCATTCGTCAAATATTCTCGCGAAAGCAGACAGTGTGAAGCGCGACAAGATCGGTATTAAATATTGAATTCGTCCACGTTAGGAATATATGAGATCAAGTGTGGAAGTGAGAATGTCAAAAACAAATCGTCAGATTCGCCACGTATTTGCGAAAACTTGTCAGAACGACGGTATTTAAAGCGCGGAGCGTAATGAAAGAAGAGCTAAGAGAAACGTATGCAATTTTGTGGTTCTTTTCTATGCAAAAACAGACAGGGCAGGTCCGCGCGCTCTGTGTGTGTGTGCGCGCGCACAAGTTTTATATAATTAACTCTCTCAGAGTGTAATACAATTTTTTTATACTCTAGGACAGCGACTTCCATCCACTTTATAGAAGAATTTTTTTCCCCACTACTGACATTTGTTCGTAAAAAAAGCCATCGAAACTTTTTTCATCACTCTTCTGAATTCTTCAGAAATGTGTAAAAGAAAGAGAGTGCGAGATAACAGTTTTCGTTGAGAAATTATTTTTTTTTTTTTAACGAAAGTGCACTTTGCGAGAGAGAGAGAGAGAGAGAGAGAGAGAGAAATTTGTGCGTCTGGCGATATCACTCATTAATATTACGTCCCGAGGGTCAAATCTCTTGTTGGGAGAAAAACGCACGCACATCCTGCTTGATAATTGCAGCGCTAAAATGTTTCCGTATTCATTGGGCTTAATCCGTTGCCGCGCGCGAACTTTTTTACCGGCTCGGCTGCGAATAAAGTTAATGCAGCAAACTTTTAAGTTTCTCCTCGCGTTCGCGATGTTGTGTAATCGTTATTATCTAGTTAGAATTTTCCGCGGAATTTTCAACGAAGTTTTGCTGCACTTGCGTCGTCCTGCCCTCTTTCGTTTGCAGTATAAATGTTATTCGCGTCGCGCGCGTTGTGATTTAAACAGCACGAAGCAATTTTATTTAGCAAATTAAACTTAAAGTTATGCGCTTCTGTGCAGAAATATAACTTCCGCAACAACGAAAAAAAAAAAAAATCCGGCCACTCTCCGGCGAAATAGAGAGAGAGAGAAAGAGAGAGAGAGAGAGAGCACGCGCCTAGTATGTTAAATTTAGAAAATCCAATTCCCCATTTTCGACCATACGCCAATCTAAAATTCAAAGCTGCGTATCTAAATTGACGTTTCTGTGTCGAAAAATATTGTATGTATCTCGAATTTTGTACGGTTTTACAGTTACGGAAAATAGCGAACTGTCCGCAATGCGTGCAAATAAAACCTAAAAAAAAAAAAAAAANAAAAAAAAAAAAACTCGTGTGATATCACGTTCGCACGATGTACTCGGCGCGGCGCTCTCGATCCCGCGGCCGATATCACCGCGGCGATATATCTCCGGGAAGGCCCTTATCGCGTCGAGAAATAATTCGTTAACAGCGCGCGTTACGGGAGCATGGCGTAATTATCGGGCTACTACGCCCCCGACGGTTAAGTCCGATGTGCGCGCACACACGGGCGCGATTGCGACCGGCAAAGGCCGTCTGGGCTGTGCCTGCGTTGCTGATTTACCGCGATTCTCTACTCCACGACCGAGGCGACGCTCTAATTATAGCCGTGATAACGTTTTACGCACGCTTACCTATAAGTCATAGGGGAAAATCTAGGCGTCGGTCGCCGGAGCACTTATCGGCGCGGTCGAGAGATCCATAAAGTAGGATTAGATAATTTCGCGGCGTGAACATTAATAAACGAACAAACGATGGCCGTTTGTTGTCCACCCGGGAGCGGGGGTTTTGAAGACGACAGAGACCGCCGCTACCGCGCGACTATAGCCGATGCGATCTCTCGCTACGCGATTCAATGGCGCGCGATAAATTTTCGAGATTTAAGTGACTGCGTAATTTGAAAAGCACCGTCCGAGATACGTATAAAACATACGCGCGTTACGTCGCGGAAACTTGGCCGCGCCATTATCGCCGCCGACACAGACGCGCGTATTTAATGGTTTCCGCTGGAAAGTATGTCGTTATTCGTGGGCCGTAAAATGCGACGCATCTCACGCGACGCTTTCGGAAAATTGATGAAACCGTATGTCTGTCCTTCGCCGGTTTTAATAGGTACGAGATCGCCGGCGAAATGCGCCGTTGGTATCCAGATTGTAAATGCATTGCGCAGACTTGGAACACCGACGGAATGGAAAATCGATAGAATCGTATAAACGAGTTCTTCGATATCGTCGAACAACACGAGCACCAAAAATACTTGAGTTCTGCTCAGTTTCAAGTTTCGCTCTTGATCAGCCGCAGTCGCAGCGCAGTAACGAGTCGAAAATATTTCCAGCAACGTGAAAAAAAAAAAACTTTAATTTGAAAAACTTTTGCAAAAACAAACAACACATTGATTGTTAAAACAAAAAGATAAACAAAAATGAGAAAAAAAAATGAGAAAATTTCCATTCGTATTATTGTAATTAAATTCTAATCACACGTGTATTATTTGCTCTCTGGCTCGCGCGCGGTTTCGATAAATCGATATCTCCTCGTGAGTACTTGGAAACTCCCTCCAAATTGATTATGTTCGCATTGTTCGAGTACGTAACTCACATTCGAGAATCGCGAATATTTTTCGGTTTCCGTCGGAGGAATATTCACGGGAAACGAATGGGTGCGCCGTAACCTATCTCCGGCGATTAGACGTGGGGAGGGAGAGTAGGAGGGGGAATCCGTTGGCGGAAGCTAACGTTGCTCGTTGGAATTTACTATGTCCGTCTAATTATAATCTGTGCTCTCCGAGTGAGACAGATCCGACGATAGAACAAGTCTATAATGGATTCTGCAGGGGCGGAAACGATTGTAATCACCATTCGTCACTGAGCAAATGGAAATTTGGCTGTCCGACCTTACCGCTATTTAACACTGTCGTAAGTTTTCGAAACGTTTCATTACCATAATTTAACATCCCGTTCGCATGATATTAACGTCGTCGTGCACGAGAGACGACGCTAGTTACGCGGCCGCACGCTCATACAACGATCGTCCGAACGACCGGCGACTTATTAAGTGAGAAACGAACGACCGACCGACCGACCCGCTCGCGCTTTTCTACGCGCGCTCGTGAGCGAGCGGCGAGAGCAACGTTATCCAGAAAAATTCATTACCCGCAGACTTAATTAGACGTATACCGGCGTTCGGACGACAGCGTTTTTTTAAAATCACGTAAGCCACGCACTGTAATATCGCCCGAGCGTACAAAGAACGGGAGTAATTTATCCCGTTCTAATTTATTAAAGCTAAATCACCTGTGTGTGCGATTAATAAAACGCGAGTTCCGAGTAACGATGTTGGAGATTCAGTGGTTCGCATGATATCTTGTTACAAGGTTTTCGCTTATTACGAAGTTCTTTGATTGAATTTGTTTCTTTTGAAAGTTTTACATGTATGACAGTATTGCCGGCTAAAATCTCTCTCAAGAATTTGCAACAAATTTATATTGCGCGTACGACAAACGTTGTTTTTTTTTTTTTTTTTTATATATATATATATGACAAAGAGTTGTGTTAACAGATTGCAAAAAAGAGTCGTAATTTTTCCATAAGATCAGCGAAGAGAATTCGATCGACACGCGGAAAAGTAGCGACGTTTTCCAAGAAATCGACGTAAACGATTAATTTCATCGGCCGAGCAAAGTTTCCGATTGCAAATGTAGCAGATGTACGTACCTGGCGGGATAACCGAAGCGATCTCTTCGTCGGTCGTAGCTTTGGCCGCGTCAGCATTTGGGCGATTGCCCCGTTCGGGCGGGAGTGAGATGGTTTTTTGGAAAAATGTTAGACGCGCAAGAGAGAGATTGCGATAGAGGATAGTAACGACTGCCCGCGCGAACCGGAGAAGAGACCGAGATAGATGAAAGAGGAAAATCAGTGAACCGGCGAAGCGTTTGGAAGAGATAAAAAGAGGAGTGGCGAAGGAAACGTTTTAGAGCGAACAAGGATAAGGTAATACAAACGGACTAAAACAAACGAAAACCTGACCGGTTAGAGCTAATCTTCTTTTCCTCCCCGACAGTCCGCTTTGATTCGACAGAACCATCAAGATGTCATCAAGTTGCGACGCACACGTTACGTCATAAAAACAGAGATAATTAATAAAAGAAGAGATAATTATTCGGCATAATTATTCTTCGTCGAATAAATCGTACAAATTAACATTTGAAAACGCTTTTTTCCTGTATATCATTTATGTAAGAGCGAACGTACAAGTTCCCACGTCCAAATGGCCAGAAAAGAATATCGAAAAATATGTGGCCCCCCAGGCTCACATCAAATAACTTCGTGGCAAGCTACACAATTTATGGTAAGTTTTTTTTTTTTTTTTTTTATCCAAGAGAGTTATAGATGACTCTGTACAGGAAAGAAAATTATATTTATGCATCAAATATACGATAACAAGCAACTTGAAGATACTTCGATCTCAATATACAGGGTGTCCCAGAATTGCCGTACAATCTCTCGTAGGCAGGTAGAAGGAATAAAACTGAGTCGAAAAATCCTGAACTATTTTTTTCTATTATTTATAATAAAGGAGTAATTATTGAGTAAATCAGGCCAACGAACTGCGCGGAGTGCTCACACACACCAGGCGCGTGGCTCACTGACGTGCGCCTGGCTAAAGGTCGGCGCTGATTGGCCTGATTTACTCAATAATTTACTCCTTTATTATAAATAATAGAAAAAAAATGGTTCAGGACTTTTCGACTCAGTTTTATTCCTTCTACCTGCCTACGAGAGATTGTACGGCAATTCTGGGACACCCTGTATATTCAAATTAAGTTTGGCAAACAACATCGGACCGAATACTAGGCTTTTATACTTGTGTGTTGGGCTTATATAAAATTTTCAGTTATCCAATTGTACAATAAGATAAAACTAACAATAAAATTTAAAACGGTTATTGAGAGCCTTACGCTGGATGTTCGTTGCGAAATAAAGCGAGAGATTCCAGGCTCGACTCCTGGCTGAAGAGTTTTTTTTTGCAATATTTTAAAATTAGATAAGGGAGGTTATTTGGATATTTATCGTGTACCCAGATGAAATGCAAATATAGCATCCTATACGTAGTTAAGAAATGAAAGAAATTTCAATTCAACGTTCACGTCTAATATTTACACAAAGAAATATAAACATATATATATGTTCGATGCGAAATAAATAAATAAACATATATATATATGTTTATTTATTTATTTTGCATCGAACATCCAGCGTAAGACTCTCAACGACCGTCAAATTGTTGTTAGTTTTAAATTTCTAGAGTCGTAAACTCTACATTAATTCTTGTGACATAAAAGAAAGGTACAAATAAACACTAACAACAAAATGTACAACCGGCCCAGTGGTCTCGCGGTCTGCGTGCGAGGGTTTCGAGCGGAAGGTTCCGGAGTTCTCGAATCCACATGTCGGATTTTTCCGAGCCGGCGGTCTCTTTCAAGTCGAGTTTTATCGATTGAAAAAAAATCGAACCGTGAATCGGACCTCCAATCAGCTTGAATTGGTTGTGGTAGATGTGGAAGAGAAATGTAAAGAAATATTGTAGCCTTGAGGGGAATCAATAAAATTCCTTTATCCTTGTAAGGAATTGTATAAACTCGAGGTTTTAGGCTCTTCCTTCCTCTCAACCCTTTGCAGTATGATTTCAGTGGCGACGATTCGTGCCATTGTAATGGATAAGTTGCTCGCGCGTCGGTTCAGGCCGTAAGTCAAATTTGTACCCATTCGCATAAAATGGTAATAGCACTGTATTCAAATAAACTGTATTTAATAGTACAAAATATATGATTAATTTTTGGAAATATGCTTTTATTATTTGATACATGATTTCATTTTTAAAATATTCTTATATTAGGAATAGGAATTAAAAACAGAAGTGTTAAATGTAATGCAAAAAAATAAAATATAATATATAAATATACGCAAAAATAGGCTATACATCACATGCAGACATGACATACTTCCTATATTTATACGTTGTATTTTATTTTTTCGCGTTGTTATATTACATTGAACTTCTATTTCTAATTCTTATTCCCAATATATTTTCTCTATTGTGCTCAGGCCTTTACTCGTGTTAATACTGCAAGAGGTTAATAGGCGGAAAGAAATTCTAAAAAAATACACTTGAAATTAATATTACTCTATTTAAGAGAGAAAATACAACAACACAGCTATGGAGATTACTTGATTATTGATTTTATATTCACCATTTATATGAATTGTTATTTGCGATGTCGCATATTTTTGTGTTCTTTTTTCGTGGCTGTTTGGACACGAGATGGGATATCAATATTCAAGTCGTTAGAAGTCTTAACAAGCTCTACCCAAAATCGAACAGCAATAAGCACGACACCGGAAATCCAAGACGGGCAGAAGTTCGAAATGATCATATTAATACAGAAATGCTTGACCACAGAATTCTGCGACTGGCCACGGTGTGACTTCAAAATTCCGAAAGTCGTCTTAGATACGCGGAAGAGACGGATTACAAGAGATTTGGTGACGGGCCACAAATTAACTCCAAATTTGTGGTCAATTTCAGAGAAGCCACAGTATTCTCTGGTCAGAAATATAATATACAACCGCAAGCGTTTTAGAGTCAACCGCAAAACTTTCTGTTACAGATCTAGTAGTTATTTAGACGTAGATTATCTGTGTCGTACACACTCTTTTCAATATTTAACACAATTCCGATCAATAATATAAACAATATAATGACTTCAATTATATGAAACTCACACTCGAGTTTTTTTTTCAAAATCTTTTCATGGATTATTTCTTACATCACACACACACACACACACACACATATACACACACATACATATTGCATACACACACACACAAAAGAGATATCGATTTCATGTCCCACACACACGTACAAAAAACCGTTCGACTTAATCATACTTTCTATGTATTAAAAATTTCATCACGGGGGACATAGCATTCACTAATGCAGTCGCTTTTAATACCACAAACGATTTTAATTACGCGCGACGCATATGAACACACATGTGTATGCGCGCGCATACACGCACACACACACACACATTTGTCCCCTATACGCATACGCGCTCAAGCAACGGCTTTACGTGAGCATATCACGCTGCCTACCTCGGTGAGTTAACAATGTAGGGGTTGCAGCCATGCATGATGAATTCTGTCTGGAGTACCAGCACGATAGGAAGGCAGCAAGTTCGCGCAGGTACGTTGGCGGTGTAGTAGAACGTGGGGTATGCTTAAGGTAGCTTGGGTCGAGAACTGGAGGCGTCTGTTTTGACGAGAGGCGGCGGAAGAGTGACAGTGAATGAGGAAAGAGAGATTGAGAGACAGGGATCAGGATCATAAGGCTGCGAGGTGAGGCAGAACTTCCTTCAATAATGACGCAGTCCCCGACAGGCAGGCCTCGTTCAACCCTCTCTCGCCTCCTAGTTACACCCTTACTACCCCTTAACGACAGTTTTCAAATAGACGTCGTCCGCCGACGACGACGACGCCACGAACCCCTGCGCCGACGACGTTCGTCGTCTATCCGTCAGTCTTCTTGTTCGAGCGACGACATTGTCTCTTCCACTTCCTTTCCCTGTGAGCTCGAACAAAAATGTATTACATCTTTAGCGAGAAAGAGATGCGCGATTGACACCTACCGTCTGATTAGACCGATGATTCGACGAACGAACTCGAATTAAATATAATATAATTCGTCGCGTTTTGAACGCAAAATAAATTTTTAACACACGAACTACACGAACTACGCAAATACGTGTTCCGAAAGAAACGATATCTTTCGGAAAAGATTTATAGACAGAATAGCAGCTTACATTTTTCACGAATTCTATAGAGACGCTCGTACGCCTTCTGCCTAAAGTATCAAAAGAATCGAATTTTCGCGAGTTATATATTTCAAACACGTACGTCGTACTTGAGAAGTATCGCTGAAATATCTCAACAGCGACGAACACGTAATAATCGAAGCACGTGACATTTCCATTATATATCCCTTCACGCGAATTATTATTACGCATTTATATCTTTTTGTCAATTTTGCTTGACAGTGACATATATAAATAACAAAATACGCGTCTCTCCTCTCATCTCTCGCGTGAGAAACAACGGCAGTCGGTTATTTTATATTCTCGCGTAATTATATTCTCGCGATTATTTCTGTCCAATTAAAAAATATGTCGCTGCGTCAAACTGTCGCGATATATATTTAACGTAACAATTTAATCTGCAATAATCTTAGGTGACAACAAAAAAAAAAAAGATGCGATAGAAAATATATAATTTTATCCGCTTTTATGTCGAAATCCATCTAAAGAGGCGGACACTTATCCTCTTCTAGTTATTGTAAAGATAAATTAGATCGTTACAGAAAAAACACTCGCATCGTCACGCAATTAAGGCGGAGTATTGGCCCCGTCAAAGAGCAAAGAAGAAGAATCGGGAGCGCAAAACGTAGGAGCACCTATTAAATTACTATCGACTATTGGTGGAGACGCGACGGTTCCGAGTGTCACACAGCGGCAGTGGTGGAGAGAAATCAGTCGCGGCGGAGCCAGGGAGGATATTGTGGCGGTAGGTCGGGAAGGCGTGGCTTCGTCGAGGCCGAAGGGAACGGAAGAAGGGTGACTTTGACCCTCTCCCCGCGAGCGGAATCCTTACCGAAGAGGGTGCTCACCTTCTCGCTCTGCTGTCTCGCTTTCTGTCTCGCTCGTACGTGCGACTTACGATGCGTGATGCGACGACACCTGATGTGTGTGCACCCATTCTCTCTCTCTCTCTCTCTCTTTCCCTAGTCGGCTGCTGTGGCACGGAGCGTGCGTAATATGAGCGCTTGTGTGTGTGTGTGTGCGCGCACGTCTGCTCACAACCGACCGTGTATTCTGCAACGATGCAGCCCCCGTCATACGTGCATTCACTAATACTTTCAGAACGTCCCGGTAGCGCGGTGCAACGTCAAAGGGTTGGAGGTGTGGTGCGAAAGGTGCAGCAGGAGCAAGGGGAGAATGCAAGCTCAGAGGGTGCAGTAGAGTAGGAGAGTGTCTAGACGGACGGGGTGGTTAGGCTGGCTGGCTGGCTGGCTGGCTGGCTGGCTGGCTGGCTGGCTGGCTGGCTGGCTGACTAGATGGCAGTCGCGGCGGTGTGCAGAGGCCTGCATCGCGCTGTCGGGTGCATTGCGGAAGTGGAGCGGTAAAGGGAGAGAAGGTGGAACTACTTCTTCAGGCAGTCTATCTTAAGTGAAGACTGGCCTCTCTCTCCCGTGTATGGGTCTCCGCATACCGCCCAGCCCCTACAAACCCACGTATGAAACTAGCTGGCGAAGAGAAAAAGCAAGGCTCTTTCTTTAGGCCGCGTAATGAGAGCCGCGCGCGCGGCTTATATGCTAGACGCCAAGTCGCCCGCGATTGGCCGCCACTGACGGCGGAAGGAAGGGAAAAGATCCCTTCGATCGTCTTTCACTTGACCGTCTGGAGGTCGCGGTGAATCGACGAAATATACAAAGACAATATATTTTATAAACCCCCGTATCGTGTTATCATTGGGAATCTTTTGTTATTTTTATGAGCGTCTAGAGAAAAACATATTTGATAGCTGAGACACAGGAAGAAAAATGTGGAAAAACTTTCTGGAGATATGAGAAAGTTCGAGTTTTAGTATTTATGTAGAACAGGCGTGTGGTGTGACTTCTGGTTCAAAATGTATATACGCGCTAAATGAATTTCGACTTCTCGGATGAGTTAATGGACGAAAGCGCTTTGGAATTTCTAAGAAATGATGGCGGTACGATGTCTACCGTGATGGTTGAAAGAATGGCACGAATAGCGCGAATACTACAAATGTAATTTCAAATGGTACGAGTTACATTTGAGTATAATGTCATTTTTCTGAAAAAAAAAACAAAAATTAACACGAGACGTGATAATAATACAGTTCTGTTCTAACACAAAAATGTTTCGTTCACGCCCGTTAGCGGGACAACGCGGGATACGTCACGAAGTTCAAAATTCGGCGGATATTCCTTCGATATTTTCCGCAAAAATTTCTCGTAAAACATTTTCTGATTTTATGTAATTTCAATATTAGCATAAACATTCGGGTTACAATTATTTCGCGTAGCGAGATCTTATGAAATAATTATTCCATGCGAAAACGCACACAGAGTGCGGTGTATTGGAAAAGTCATGTGCTCGGGTATTTCGCCTCATTAATTTTGTACCGAGTCCACAAATGGCGCCCAAGTGACGGAACATCCCATATACGCTACGCAAATATTTCCATAAATTACACATCATACTTGCATAATTTTAATTAAACAAACATACACACACACACGCGCGCGCGCGCGCGCACGCACGCACGAGCCCTGGGTCACCGAAAACGCGGCGGGAACGATTTTCCGATAGTTCATTTTCCGATCGATCATAACACACGCGAACACGTGTGTGCGAGCGCGGTATATACGCGCGCGTTATCCGTACGTGTATATTGTATTTTATATACAGGGTGTCCCAGAATAGCCGTACAATCTCTCGTAGGCAGATAGAAGGAATAAAACTGAGTCGAAAAGTCCTGAACCATTTTTTTCTATTATTTATAATAAAGGAGTAATTATTGAGTAAAGCGGGCCAATCAGCGCAGACCTTNCTACGAGAGATTGTACGGCTATTCTGGGACACCCTGTATATACGCGGAATATCTCTCTCCGTGCTTCACTAATTTATTCCGTATATTTAGCAGATTGCCCACGTGCACAAAAATTACAAATATCATAATTGCGCCCGAACTCGGCCGCGCACGTAGTGCAAGTACAAATTGCCTAATTACGTTTTCGAAAGTGCTAATTTCGTCGAGAATAAAATCCGTATTCGGACTTTTGCGGCGCGTTTTTACGTGCGCGTCTTACGTGCGCGGCGATTAAATTTCGACACTGCGTAAAAGGAGATCTTCTCCGAATCCTCGTCGATGAGAAGCGTATAACATGACTTCGCCTTTAACGGCGAAGAAAGACGAAGCCTACCGCAGCCTATACACGACTACCGTGTGTGCTTCCTCAAGTTGGGCTTAGCCCTTTCCCCCGCGTTTCATATTCGATTTCAGCTTTCAACCGTCCCTTCGGGGGTCCCTTCGACAGGGCTACTCACGCACGTACGACGTATCGATGCACGGCGAGCACGCTGTTTCCCTGTTACAGCTCCCGTTTCTGGCGTGCGTGTCTCGTCTTCGGCAACTGGATATCACGACCCTTCGCGTGCGATATACGAATTTGTCTCCGTTCCGCACCGAGCGCACACACGCGCGCGCGCGCGGTTGGGCCGAAATAACGGAATTTGCAGCATCCAATGAAACATTTGTTCAAGAATATTACATGATTTTAATTTTTGCGGCAGAATCGCGCAATTCGAAATGAAATTTCGTCTTTTGCTTTTTTTTCCGTAATAGATATAAAAATCCAGAAACTACGTGTCCACGCCATAAAAAAGACAAATAAAAAAAAAGAACCTTCGCTAAAATCGCGATAAAAACGCGAATCAAAGTTTTGCGCGATAAATATGGATTAATGCTCTCGTTGATGAAATTTTGGAAAATGGAATTATATTAGACAAATTTATTGAACGCGCGCGAATAATATAAACAATTAACAAAAGATCCTTGTGACGCGCAAATATCTATCTCCCCTAAACGGGTAATTGCGGTGAAAACGATTTGAACGGATGAAGCCATTAGTAGCATTCATAAGAGCGTTAAAAGCGACAAACGCGCGCTAACCGGCTAGCGTATGCGTGAACACGAGCAGAACGAACGTTTATGGACTAATTTCTGTTTCGATCGTAGATTCAGATAATTCGATAATGTGAATTAATTATTTCGCATAAAGTACGTCGGATTGCCGCCGCTTCGAAGCAACGAAGAAATATAGGCATCAACCGATGTGAAACGTCTCTTTCAATGTACGATCGTATCGCGGCGGACGCAAAAAAAAAAAAAAAAAAAAAAAAAATATACACGAGTAGAAAGATATTATTATCGACGAAGCAGGTGCATTGGGACCGCGAATTATCCGAGTTTCGAACGTTAGGAGCATGAAATTGGTATTTTGAGCTATAAACGAGAGCGTTGATAATTCGATAATATCGGATATTCGGCTCGCACAAAGTCGTGCCCCGAGCGGCGGGACCGAAATGATCGAATATATATATATGTATATGTA
>NW_018020621.1:181924-183735 GCF_002006095.1 Pseudomyrmex gracilis | reverse complement strand
TTCATCGTCTTTCTAAATTTTAACGCGTCTTAGGGCCGTAGTGCGGTAGTGACACTTTTCCGGACATGGGTCCCTATACTCAAATGTTTTCTACTGTTGCACTGAATAACCCCTAGAAGTTTGATCCCATAGTTCTGAAACACCCTGTATATAATGTATATATACGTGCGTACACATGTATATATTTCTTCGTACAAATAATGTGTGATATTAAATATATTTATTAAAAAAAAAAAAAAAAAAAAAACGAAACTGGTGCATCGGTTCAATTTACGAACAACCGGCGGCAGTCGCGAAACACAAATAAACCTCTAGTACGTACGCGCGATACTCTACGTGTACGTTTTATGAAAAGATAGACAAATGCCAATTAAAACTAAACCAATTTACGACTTAATTAACGCTCGACGTTAATTATATTTATCGCGCGGTAACCGTGCGCCGTGTACAAAATCAAGATCTTGTTCGTTTTAATATCATATAATAATTTATTATACACGCGCGCGCGCGTGTGAGCGAATTGTGTTACACACACGGTCTAAAGTTTCACATTGTTCATTCTCTTGCGCGTAAAACGTACGTAGGATAAAAAAAAAAAAAAGAAAAAAATTTCTATTTGTCTTTCCTCGCGTTTGTATTGCGGTATATAACGCCGGCGATATAACGCGGCGGCAATTTTATTGCACTTTTACTGACGTGCCGGCTGTTATATCGTCTGACGAGGAGAGAGAGAGAGAGAGAGAGAGAGTAAAAAAACACCCCCGCGCGGAAATGGCCAAGCAGAAGCTATACACTTAATATTGCGGAAGTTGTGATTAGACGGCATGACGTGTAACGACGCTCGTAAACCACGCAGGGGCCACGTTGCGTCGCGTGGCGACTTTCCGTCGTCTCTTCTTTTCCCCCTACCTACCTTCACCGGTGTGCGCAACTGTCTGGCACAATACGAACCCTCGATTGACGAGCTC
Organism: Pseudomyrmex gracilis; assembly: GCF_002006095.1. Lineage (NCBI taxonomy): Eukaryota > Metazoa > Arthropoda > Insecta > Hymenoptera > Formicidae > Pseudomyrmex > Pseudomyrmex gracilis. Next base: position 182,767 of record NW_018020621.1, on the reverse strand, counting down.
TTAACGAGAAGATGTCGATATAAAAGTTATCGCGATTAAGTCGCTCTTCGTCAGTTGTCTCTACAATCGGTACAATTGTAGCGCCGAGAATTGTAGCACCGGCATTGTATAAGAAAAAAAAAAAAGTAGTCTTCTTCATGTTTTATTGCAAATTAATAATTTATTACACGAAATGCATTAATTAGACGATTTTGCTGAGATTAACGAGTTACATTAAGATTCAAATCAGAGTTTGCGAAAATTATCGTAATAACAAATTTACGCGAGCGCGTTCGCGGAGAAAGTCAAGGCGGAAAATGGAAAATCGTTGCAGCCGCGAATCCAGCTTAACGAGATAAAATTGTAGCGCTCGGTCCCGGCCTTTCCGCCTTCGGGAGCCGCCCCCTCGCGCGCGAGGATTTAAAAACCGGAGGAGAAACGAATCGCGGTTTTTTTTATTGTTATCAGCGGCGGTGCGATGTTCCGCTTCGACGCTCGCGCGCATGTGTGTTCGTCCGACCGGACGCGCGCGTACACACAGAAAGATAACGCACTCGTTGCCCTTAAAATAATTAAATCGCTCGCGTGTCGAACGAGCCAGCGCGCGGCGCGCCGTTCGTTCGTGAGCGGTTGAGAAAAAAAAAATCGATGAACGAGTTTTTAGTTCATCTCGGCGTACCGATAGCACTGCGCGCATTACAGATTCGTTGCGGTCCGCTCGACACGGCGGCGGCCCGGTCGGCGCGTTTCGGTGTTTTAATGGATCGTTATTGTCAATAACGATTGGTTTTATGGACGAACAAGTGCCGCGTTACGAACAGTTTTCACTCTCTTTCCTCTCTCTCTCTCTCTCTCTCTCTCTCT
>NW_018020621.1:178507-181909 GCF_002006095.1 Pseudomyrmex gracilis | reverse complement strand
AAAAAAAATATTCATAAATAAGGTACAAATTTGAAACCGAAAGATCCCTAACTATAGGGAAACATATGAAGCTTTATACTTTTAAACTGCTCTCCTCTAAAATTTGCGTTTTGGAGTTACGGGATTATACGTAGGGAGTGACGATATGACGCTTCCGCCGCGGCTCCCGCAAATCGTTCGGTCGCAAAACGATCGATTTTCGTTTTATCGCTAATTACACGAACGTAAAAACAAAAAAACCTATTTTCTATTGTTGCAGAAAATGCGATAGCTTGATATTGGAATGCAAGAAAAAATACTAAATTGCTCACTCAAAGGCGTAGGCATGATTCATCACGATGTGATCAAATCTCAGAGGTCACGAGTTCTAAATAATGAAAGCAAATTTTAATTTTTTTAAATATATGTATAACACACATACACACACATACACGGATAGACAACACGGTAAACAACATGAAAAAATAATCGCAACCATACGTGTAGCGAAAAGAAAAACGTCACAACTTTCGTTAAATACCGCGTCGACGTGCGTTCGATGTTGGGAAAAAAAAAAAAAAAAAAAAACAGATTTCTCACTAATATTGCATATTTGATGCCTAGCTCTGAACTTACGCAAGCATAAATTTCTTCTTCGCGATAAATTTCTCGCTTGAGTCGTTCCACAGATGAAGAGAATGTATAACCGGATGTGCGATCTATATACAAAGCACGTGTGCGATGCAAAATCACAACTATCGCAACAACATGACGCAAATCAGAAAAAAAAACAACATTGCTAAAGTACTTCCACAACCTTGTGTTTCAAAAAGTAACAATCTTACGTGTCAATAGCTACGCGATGAAATATTCAATTTGCTATAAAAAAAAAGAACATCTTTGTTTATTAAAACTACCACCGTTGCAACGACGCGTGCGAATCGAAAAAATTGTTGAAAAAAATCGCCTCCTCAGGCTGTTGTTGTTGTTGTTGTTTCATAAGATAACAGTTTTATTGCAAGTCAATAGATATTATGCGGTGAAGTAGATGTGTTCACTTTGCCACAGAAAAAAAAAAACCGCGCGCCTACAGCGTGAAGAATGTTAACAAGCTCTGGCAGCGCCGCCGCCGGCGCATTACTCAGTTTTTCTGCGTTTCTCTCCGCGCGCGTGTCGATCGCATCGGAAAGTCCTTAAGCCGGCGGGTAATAAATGTGAGGATAATAAGGGGGCTTCTTCTGGAACGGCGGGGATTAGGCCCACAGATAAGGGCGTGTTTCTCGCGATGAGGGCGCTCTGGGAGACGACACACAATGCTGCTCCGACGCTGCTTCGCGGCGCGCTTAAGGTATATCCGCGGATATAATACGGGAAGATGATCAACGACGATGGCATCGGCGACCCGAACAGACCGGCCGCTTCCGCCGCGTGACTGACTGCATCATTGATGCGCGCGGCCGTCCGCCCGCGCACCAAATAACCTCGTCGCAAGCGCACGTACCTTCACTTCGTTCGTGACTGGTTATGTAAAAGAGCGCGCCACGACGCTTGTATTATTAATATAGCAAGCGCAGATAAATGGAGAAGCCGGGGGATTGTTCTCACGATGTGGACAAATTAAACTTTAATTCTGTACACGTTTTTTTTTTTCAGATATCCTGTGAATCCTGGACGTTTATGTCTGACGCGATTTTTTTTTTTTTTTTATTGGTTAAACGTTGCGAAAACTGTAAAAATTCACAAGATGTGTTTTATTCGACATTCGATATGTATAAAGTATGTATAAAAAAAGTAACATTAGAGTTTTTATATATTTTTTCTTTTTCAGAAATTTTCTTCCACCAGATTAACAAGATGTCATTTTCAAGAATCGCTCGGACATTAATGTTCGGGATTTACAAGATTATAAAATGATAATTCTCGTCGCGACTTGTTTATACTTGTTTATTTTAGCACAAGCTTTTGTTGGATAACGTTGAAAAAACTGATAAAAATTAGAACGTGTCAGTATTGCAGTGAGAAAAATGTACGTTGTGAGCAATAAAATCTCTCAATCTTCGTAAAACAGCTGCAACAAGCGTGTAATCAAATAATTTTTTCCGCGCGGTAACCACCACTCCAATGCATTAAGCACAGTGCAACCGAGTCGAACGATATGTGGACAGTGCAAACACACGAGACTGTCTCGCGTGATCGAGCTGCACGGTGGCTTTAATGCAATTTCTTCAAACGTTGTAATCGACTGTTTATGTATAAAAAAAACAAGATTGCTCTGGAAAAAAACTTTACTGCAATAGCAAAGTTTTTTTTCAAGAAAAATTCGCTATGTCTATTTTTGTCTATATCTATTTTTGTATTGCCAATAAAACGTTTATGTTGTCAAAAGAAAAAACGTCAGTTAGCCTATTAGCAAGAAAAATTTTAGAAAATAAGATTGCACTGGAAAAAAAACTTTGCTTTTGCTATTGCAAAGTTTTTTTTCCAGTGCAATCTTATTTTCAACAATTTTTCTTGCTAATAGGCTAACTGACGTTTTTTCTTTTGACAACATAAACGTTTTATTGGCGAAACAAAAATAGACTTAGCGAATTTTTCTTGCTGGTCATATGGTGAACTAATTTCTTGCTATTCTTGCGAATCTTTTTTTCCGTGTTGATGGTGTGTTAATTAACTACAGTGGCGCTTGTCTTCTCAGTGGAGTCACGGCGATTATCCGGCGTTATTACATTTTTTGAGATAAAAATAAGATAAATATCATTGATTAAAACAACGTAAATAACTAGAGAACTGCATTGTGAAATAGAAAAAAAAAAAAAAACGGAAAAAACTCAGAGATTATCTCGAAACTGTTTTCTCAATGTTCGTCGACTTTTGTTTCACAAAATTCACGTCGGAAAGCTCGATCGATATTATCGCTTGCTTGTGTCGTGAATTTTCTCCATAATGTGGTCACCTTCTGGCGACAATTTCAGCGTTTGTAGACAAACACGTGTTTGAAGAAATATTGGTTTCGCAGTTAGAAAAACTTTTTCTCTTCGCGCATTTTGAGACACTTCGGGCGCTGCAGTTTGCTATATTAGTTGCAGCAGAACCCCGGGCCCTTATGACGCAATGACTTAATGGAAGTTTGCACATTACTCACGACTTCCAGAGCGATTATGTTGGACCGCAGCGGTGAAGTTAGTCACGCAAGGTGAATACACGTAGCGCGAACAAGGAGTTTCTCGCCGCGAAGATGGATGTTGGTGTTTTGAGAAATTGAGACAACGGCCACTGTCGCGCAAGATGAATTATAACCCCGCCACCCTTAGCAAATTGGATTTCATCGAAAAAAAAAAAAAAAAAAAAAACGAGCGCGCCATCGACATAATGATATTATTTTGCATGAAACCCGCATTAGTGTCTCTGATAGATGATTGTATC
>NW_018020621.1:128273-178432 GCF_002006095.1 Pseudomyrmex gracilis | reverse complement strand
AAACACTTCTCCGCATTTCCAGTCGTAACGAACTTCTCTCAGACTCTTTTGTCGCGTCTCGTGTGTTTTTACTTACACACAATTACATCATTCGATTGCTCGAAGGAACAAAGTTTTTATCTCGGAAAGAAATATAAATTCATCAAATTTTCGATAAGTTCGGAAAAAACGTCGAAAATTTTCCCAAACCATAGTTGTGTCACATTATTTGACATTAGGTAACCATTACGTAACCGTATGTCTTTCGATCGCCAATTTGCGCGCCTCCCGCAAATACTTGGATATACTTGGATTGCATTAATTAATTGCCCTAACGATAATCTTATTCCGTATTCAAATTGTTCCGCCATCCAACCCTTGTTATGCGATATCAAGTGGGCGAGAACTCGCATCGAATTGGATTAGGTCAACTTCGTCCCTCGCTTCCTTCCGTCCTGTCTCATCAGCTATCTCGCTCTATCGTCGGCCCTTGTCAGGGCATTACGCGAAATCCAATTCCTTTAGCGGGGCCATACGGTAATATTCTGGAGAAACGGCTATATCGTGCACCTACCTGCTCGTATCTCTAATACGTACTCGTAGGAATTACCTTGCGATCAAAATACGCACGACGCGTCGCGGATTACATTGACGATCCGCTCGCCGGGCATGTTGGGCAAATCAAATTTGCTGAGCGATCACGTAAACTATTTCTTTAGACAACACGACTATCAAACGTTGCACGCTACGTGCGCTCGATAGCGTTACTCGAACGTTGATGCGTGTGTGTGTGTGTGTGTGTGTGTTAACATATTTGGCGAAGGATACAATGTTGGTTTACTCATTAGTTTGTTTAAAGGGTTGCACTGTTCATCGAACTTTATACGAGACTTGTAAACACACACAACCGCAGATATTTTTTTCACTCTATGAATTATGTTTTTCGTTTTTTCTCCATCGTAATAATTCCGTTCATTACTTTAAATCGCAAATTCTTTGTGTTGTTTTTTCACAACTTGAATGCGAAAGATACCGATAACACTTTGGAACAAAACCCCCCCTATACATTCTATAAATTTACACGCGTATATATCCGATCGTGCTATAAAAGGACTTTTGATCTGGCTCCAATTAGGAAGATTATCCGAGCTTTTGCACAGAAGAACGATCACCATCGCTAAACACCGGGCATGTAAACCCCGTCAAAAGCATCAAACTTCCTACATCGTGCGGCATTAGGGAGGATTGGACAGGATTGGGATTAATGTGCTCGTTAGCCACCATCTGTTTGCCGTTTCAATGAATATCATCATTGTTCCTTGTATCTTTTTAACTCCGAGTAAATTATTTTTCCTAACAATTTAGATACTTCTTTAATGTATTTTGACAATTATTGTGTAAGCAACAACAATTACACTAGCTTGTGTCAAAATTATTTAAATTATAACGGAAGTAAAAAAAAAAAAAACCGTTTCTTTCACAAAGTTTGTTCTTTCAAAATAATTCTATCTCTTCGATTTTTGTTGGTTGTTAAGTTTTTGTTTCAATACCTTCGGATCGTCTGATGTCTCGGGCGCTTTGTTACAAGCGAACATCACGAAGATGACGGTAACTTTCTCGAAGACAAGTATCAAGAATCCTTGGTTGGACGTGGCTGGAGAGCAGGGGAATGGATTACCTACCAAATAATTTTAATTAGCGTCCCCCTCCCTCCCTTTCCCCGAACCATCTCTCCGCGCGTCTTATCCATGTCCGCCGACCTACCTGCCGCTCTCTTCATCCTACATCACAACCTATCGACTTGATGATCGGATTATACCCTCTCGAAAGAGGTTTTCGCCTCTCGTTCCTCTCCCACCGCCTCCGACGTCGCCGGGAGATCTTGAAGATAGTAATAAATTGGATGTTAAGCGGCGAAAATTGGCCAATTAGGGTAGGACGGTCGGCTTTTCCCGCCCCTAAAGTCTTTATAGGAGTAATCGACCTCCCCGCGAAACGCGAATTAATTGGTCTTTCGGTGTCTCGCTCGGCGACCCGTCGAGATTTCATCGCGCGAGCGGGAACCGCTCTTCCCCCTTTACGTCCAAGGAGATGGAGTTCCCCGTACACCCCGTCTTATCGGATATTAATCCCTTCGTTAGCAGAGGTCAATTAATCGAAGACGTAATCTCGAACGAAATCCTGTTGTGTTCGCTGTAATATTCCCGTTCTTCGCGAGGAAAACGTTCGTTCCGAGTAGTCTCGCGCTACACGCGCTTGTGTATACATATATATATATATATATATAATCTATACGAGTTACGCGGCTTGTAACACAGGTCGTAGGAAGGCAAGTAAATTATTCTATAATACGTTTAGGGGTCTTCTGTATTACAACCAGAGGGTAGATTAGAAAATTATGAGATTAATGAGCCACGTCACGCCAATGTTCACTCGGAGAGCTGCGCGCGATTGTTAATTCTACTTTAGGGATTTACGTTTACAAACTGTGTGTCAATAATTTTAACTTTGCTCTATTATTGTACTCGCTAATTTGATTCAATAAAAAAAAAAAAAAAACAACAAAGAACTCGCTCGCTCGTATTTTGTACTTTTTCTCAGCGGTAACATTTTTTTATAAGTTTCGACAAAAGCGCAAACATTGAGATTTTATTACTCTCATGGACTTGCACGCCATATTTTTCTTTCAGTGTTGCAATTTTACAGCATTTTTTTTTATTCTCGGTCTTTTGGATTTCAAACAGTCTTTTTTTGTTTTTTTTTTTTTTATCGTGTGCGATATTGTTTCGAATGCGCTGCAAAGATTTGCCGGGGCGAACACAATCGACAGTTCTCGTAAGGTAATTTCACGTTTTACAAACGGCGCGAGGCAAGCTTTTTGGTTTCTTTTTTGCACGATAAAACCCATTTAAGTAGCACAGTCGCCAGTTCCAAGTGACCGGGAAAACACACGAAGCTAGCCACGTGACGTTTGACGTTTTGCGAATAAAGGGACTTGGACCGGTGCCGGGGCGATGGCTGGCATAACGTCCGGCGGTAAAACGTCGTTTCACGAATGAGACCGACGGCACGGTCGATTACCGCTATGCGTGGAACATAACGGCGCGGAATAAATGCAGTTATGCACTTGGCGATTTTCCTTTCAGCGCGTCACGCACAATGCGTGCTCTGAAATTCACTTTGACTTTCCGTGCGTGTTTCCGCTTTCTTCCGCGTCGCCTGCGACTTTTCGCGCACAACATTTTCTTTCGTATGTCCGTTTTTCCACGTTTTTATTCCGTGTTTTTACTTTTTAATAATTGTGTTTGAAGAAATACAGCGAGAAGAGAAGCTTTTCTCGGTGTAACAGTTTAATTTCGCGTACACGGTGTTCCAAATTATTCTGATTTCACGTCGACTGCGCGTGTTAATATAACGCCGCGTGAATAGCGGTCAATGTACGTTTAGTTTTCTCATTACCACGGCTGTGGCTAATGCGGAGATTAGGCCGCCTAGCTTCACGAGCAATGTTCGTCATAATTGTCCGTTCGCTTCTCCGCCTCCTTCTACCGTTTTAATTGCACCGACGATATTTAAAGGATAATATTACTCGAAAATACGAGGCGGAGATGAGGATATCATCGTCTGACGCTGTAATGATTGTAATTTGTCAAAAAAAAAAAAACGAAAACGGATACTATTTGCCATTTTCTTTTGAGAAGAGTCAATAAAAAGCAAAATTTTATTTTCATATTTAATGAACATTTGATAAATTATATGTGCGCGAGAAACTTGACATGGAGCGAGTTCTTCGAAGTTAAATATAGAAATGAAATACTGGTAATTGAAAATCAACGTTCTGCAATCGACAAAGTTCAATCGAGAGCGATACGCGACGGAAATTCGTCCGGAATGAATCCATCGTGCACCCGATCGATTTACGCTATTTGCACAGCCGTGGCAAAAATCCATTACGGTAAATTTGCTCGCGATTACAAACGTTAAGGGCAGCGACGAACCGCCCGCGCGCGCGCGCGCGAGAGAGAGAGAGGGACGCTCGCCGATCAACACTTCGGACGATTCGCCACGGATAGCAAAAGCAAGGCGCGCCGAACGAATTAATTCGCGCGCGAGAACGTAAAAATTAGAGTTTTACGGTGTTCAACCCCATTAATTTTTCGCCTGCCGTAATACAATCGTACCCTTCGTACGTTTTGCTCGAAACGGTTTTCATCGCGGTTTCGACCGCATGGCGTGCCAGTTTTGAACGTAATACGCTCGCAGGAAGAGAACGAAGGCGGCGAAAGGCGGAACGAGGAAATGATTCATCGGGCTGATGCGTGTGTGTATATGCACAGGTCGTGAAAGGGGCGTGATACCAGGCTTCGGTGCGTATATAGTCTAGTATCGCACCCCTGCTCTATCCAGTCAGCGGCGTCGACCGCATATGTGTGTCTGGCGCGCCACCGACCCACGTGGAATCGCAATCCGACCAATCGCCTAACACATTAGAACATTGAACGGCTTCCGCGATTTACAATATGCGATATGTTCGCGCACCGTCGTAGGACTTCGAGGTGATCTCAAGAAGCAGACAGATCTTTGGCCATTCGTTGGCCAAACTCATTTGTTGTAATTAACAAAATAGATAAAATACTCCGACATATGTTATTACTGATTTATAATCACAAATGTCACCTAAATACAAAATAGTGTACAAATTAGAGAAAAGGCAAAGTCAGTTCGAGCGCAATAATGATTTTACTGAGATATAATAAATACGATTTCTTTAGATATTTTTACAAAGCGAAATATATTTCGACTCTAACTTGAGTCTTCTTCAGTCGCAAAATATAAAAGAGATAAATTAATATAATAACATAACGCAAATAAATTTGACAATAACATGTGAAAAAAGTAACGCAAAGACACAGTGGCGTTGTTGGTTAGTCATTACAACGAGAACTTGTAAAGGTAGTTTACCTTGAGAATGACATCTTAAAAAGTACAACGATCAAACATGCTCGAGCTGATCTTGCCTTCTCTCTCTAATTTGTATTTACATTTTACGAGCGGTGTATTCAATATTACCTTATAAAATAATATATTAACACGTTGACTGCCACCATGGATTCGATGAATCCAGCCACAGATGCCAAATCATTTCGACCGCATTAGTTTATAGATTTTGACCAATGTTTAATAGCTCGATGGTTCTGACACTTCTTCTGGTTCTTGTTTTTTTTTTGTCGAAAAAAACTCCATGATCTCTATTTTTCATCAAAATTATAGCTTCCGTTTTTTTTATACCAATACATTATCGTGCGAATCTTATACAGACGCCCAACGTGATCCTTTGCGTCGCATATATCACAGGAAGAATCGTCGAAGACGACAAACAGAACGTTGTCAGGTACGAGACATAACTCGCAGCGAGCTCCGGCGTAGAGTCGCAACGCGTTAACAATATTCAATTGTACACGCGATAGATCAGCGCGCTATTACTGCTACTGTAATTTTTGCGGATAAAAGTACAAAACGCATTTTTCTCCCGGCGCGACAGTAAGTTATTACTAATCCGACGGAATGTTCGAGCGTGATAAGGCCGCAAATTTGCCGTTAGCCAATTTTCAAACCGGAGAAATGGCACGCACATTCCCTGATGTTGAAAGAGAAACAGAAAATCGGAAACCAATATATCTCTTGCCCGCCTGTTTAGTTTTGCGATTGTAAGTGAAAGATTGATTATGACGAGGCGCCCCGATATAAGTCTGCTTTATCGAGTTCGTACTTGGATCTTGATATCGAGATTATATATGTCGACGTTATTACCTATCTAACGTTACATTACGTTATCCTGCTTCACGTTTCTTTACAAGACAACGCTACAACGTTGAAAGAAAATACTCGGCGCACTTCGCACACTTTTACTTATAATAAAATTTAATTTTATTACAGCAGAGCGAGTCTTCTCTGTAATTTGTGTGAGGTTTTTGATGGAAGATTCGATCGAGCGGAAAAGCGGTGTTACATATCGCACGAGAGTTTGCATTCGACATGGAAATTGCACGAGACACAGTAATTCAAGTAAACTTCGCGGGGGAATGCTCGAGGGCATCGCTGGCAGTTGTTAATCCACATCATAATCAAAGTTGATACGGGGAGGACACACAGTTGTACCACGTTCCGTTTTCCGAGAAATCCAGGGTTTCGTAGATGACAAATTCGGATGCAAACATTTATATATGTGTGATAGAGCGGCTATTTCAGATTTTAACCACCGGGAGATCACATCGGAACTCTAGTTTTAATCATCTCGCAAAGTTTAATCTAATTCGCGATCAAGCTGTCTTTTCCACGTGACAAAATAGTCGCCGGCGCGCGCAACCGCACACCGAACACCGTGATATACGGAGTGTGTGTTTCACGAAGTTCAAAAACACGATGAAAAAAAAAAAAGAAAAAAATACTTTAGAAACTTCCATCTCTGTTTTTTTCCCCGCGTACATGACAATCGGATTTACGACTATCGCGCTTTGACCGTCCGGCAAACTAAAAAGCTCTTCTCCCCCGGCGCGAGAAAAATTTTCCCTTTCTCGTCTATGAATTTCATTACGTAAATGCGACCCCCTCGCGCATTTACGGATTTCGCGTCGTCCCAAGATGAGATTGATGACGTTACAATAATGACAATATCCGCTTGGTTTATATCCCGGTCCCGGTTATTATTTTAATATTGCGGCGAGATAGAAAGAAAGAGCGGCGCAAAGCCGCAATAATAGTATTATTTTTCGTCCGCGATGCGCGTAACGATATGCGAGGCGTGTACGTGAATGTTTTTTTTTTTCCTCCCCCTCTCCCTGCAAATCTCCGACGGTAAAGCACATTCGCCAGTTTACCGCATATTCAGCATCACGTGAAAATTCATACCGCCGCGCGGTACGGTAACGGAGGCGGCGGTGGTTTCGCGTATTAAAACCTGTCATATTCCATTAAGGGTTGGCTGATCGGTAATGCACAGCGTACCGACCCGCTGTCCTCTATTATATTTCGCGCGCCCCGTCTCTCTTTTCCTCTTTGTTATAATTTAACGCATTTATGTGCTCTTCTCTCTCTCTCTCTCTCTCCCCCTCGGTTAAGCACCGGAGGACAGATCGAAACGGGAACTCGGCGGCAGCTCGGGAGAGAGGCCGGCGTGTGACAGGCACACAACCAATATTTCATAATTATTGATATCCAATCGATTTCCTGCAGAACAGATCAAAAGGACACGCGCGCGGTCGCGATATAATATATATATTGCTTCGGAACGTTGACGTGTTTCTCGGACGTTCAACGACTCGTAACTGCCTATCATCATTTCTTTTCGGTTCAACGACGAAAGATATACGTTGTTGTACTGTTACGCCAGTTTTTGTTTGACGAAAAGAAAACCGTGTAAAACATGTACGCGTGTAATAGAGGAGAACGTCGTATAGGGACGTCTCGTTGTTTGACATGTTAGAATATTTCCGAGCGAAAGAAAACCAGAGAGATTGACGGACGGTGGAAAAGGGACACAACGAGAACTTTTATCGGCTGACAAGCAACCAAGCCAAAGCCGTTAATGGCTACTCAAATATGCGCCCCAGCAGCCGCAGTCCTATGGCGTGGCTTTCGAACTTCATTTTGGAAAGTTTCAACCCTCCGGGGATTACTTTCAAAGCCTGCATTATTTACTAGAACCGCGACAGAGGGACGGGCAGAATTCGTCACCAAAAACGAACCGCGCCGTCATTCCCCGGTGATATTTCCAGGTGGACGGAGGGGGGGCGAGAAGGGGGGGAAGAAGGACGGGAGAGGATAGGATTTTCCGTCCGGTAATTATACATATTATTTCCAGAGAGTATTAATTAGATCGATAAGCGATGCGGCGTGATACATTCATTACAGTTTGACGATGGACAAGTTTATCCTTTCGCGTCGCGACGTATGTAAATTTAATATTGGCCGCGCACATTATTTAATTTGGTTAATGGCGTTATTAATTAAGAGAGACAATATCGAAAAGTATTAGCGATCAATTTCCAGAAGAATTAATTCTCTCGTAAAATAAAAAATTATTACGTTCACGTTTCTCTCTCTCTCTCTCTCTCTCTCTCTCTTTTTTTTACTCTTTCCTCTACAAATATGTACTCATTAAATGCATATAAAACGATACAATTTAATTAGAGTGTTTAACGATCGCGACACACGATTATTCAAGAAATTATCCGATAACTAAAAATTTAATTTGAATTTTTCATCTTGCACAATCAAATCGGTGCAGACGGTGTATCTTCGTCGCATCGTTAACAAGATCAATATTCGCGCCAGGCAGTATTTCCCGTGACATTTTCATCAACAGAACGATCCTCGCAAATCGGTCATCTGGCAGCAAGCTAGTGACTAGCGGCAATTAGTAACCGGTATCGGACAATTACCACGCCGAAGAACGATCGTTGGAATACCGTTCCGATCGTAGCGTCTCTCTCTCTCTCTCTCTCTATCTCTCTCTCTCTCCTCTTCGGTCCGATAAATCTTGCCCGGCGTGTAATTAATCGGGCGCGAGGCACTCGAAACACAGAACCCGGCTAGTATCTGGTCGAACCCACGGTCACTGGTGCGGGAAACCGGCGAGGATGTCTTTCCTCGGCGCGCGATGTTGTATATGGTAGCAAGCATTATAGCGGTCGAATTTAAACGGGAGAGGTGCGCCCGCGGTCTCTGTTTTCTTCAGCACCGACCTGTCCTTTTATCGCGACTGAGCGGAGCGCGGAGTTAGGTATCACGTCGCGACAAAGAGAGCGCGCGCGCGCGCGCGGATGTAATAAACAATCACCAATTAAAATACCTTATTACAGCGCGACAATGCGCGTGGCGCGAAAGGAACGGGATTTTAACGAACGACGGCGACAGTATTTAAATGGGTATTTTTCCAAGAGAAGACGCGCGGAGCGCGTGTTATTGTGTCGACCTCGCGAGACCGAGCCTCGAGTAAAAGTATGAAAGAAAGAAACACAAATTTGCCATTACTGAATTATTTTCCTTCCTTCGCTTCGCTTACGCCGGCCGTCTTTCAAGGTGTCGGGGAGAGACATACACCTTCAATTTAATCGAAGAAAGAACACAAAACAAAAAAAGGATGAGAGAAAACACTGATAAAAAAAAAAAAAAAAACGACAAGCGAATATTATTGAAAAGGATTTTTTTTTTTTTTTTTTTTCTATTTCAACTTGTATATGAGTCGTAACTCTTAAACCGAGAGTTTAAGAAAAGGAGAAGTACAACGTTAATTGCCATCCGGGACAAGATATAATGCGAAATAAATTTACCGTTTTGCTTTGCGCGCGCTCGCTTATTCTTTCATTTTTCCTGCGATTTTTGAAACGTGACCACGGTTGCCGCGCAACCAGCAGCGCGGTCCCATCAGGATTATCCGTCGACGATTTACGAGCCGCGCGAAATCGTCCCTTTTCTCCTCTTCCATCCGGCTTGAAACTTCTCGCGTCGATTTCACATTTGAGAGAGGCGCAAAGTGAAATTGTCCCGCTCGGAATTGGAGAGATAGAAAGAGAGAAAGAGAGAAAGAGAGAAAGAGAGAGAGAGAGAGAGAAAGAGGGCTTCGTATTCTTATTATTGCAGCACACTCATTTCCATAATCACGATAAAATCGCGACTTTTACAACGGCGGATTACTTTTTATCTCGCGAGATATAGATGAGATTTCACTTAAATGCCGCGAGTGTTTTTTTTTTTTTTTTTTTTAATCAAAGAATCTTCATAGAGAGCCAGCGAAATTGTTGACATAATATTTTTAGGCGCCATTAATTGACTTTTTTCTACCCAAAAGCGTCTTTACGTCGTCAGATCTGTGGATAGATTCGCAAATGAAATTCGACGTAAGGTGCTGTTGAAACACTTACTTAAAGGAACGACGTATAAGTAATTTTACAAATCGGACGAGAGACGAAAATCAAGTGCACAGAGCGAGCGCTTTAAAGTATGCACAATTCTCGCGTACGCGATTTTCTTGCTCGTTGACTTCCATTGCTTTCTGTCGTTTGATTTATGTCTCGTATTTTTCAACGGCGCGAAGAAAATCTACTATTTTTCATCGAAAATCGACTTGGAGCTACATCGTATCCCCGACATTACGCTTCTGCCATTGACGCAACGTGATTTAAAAAAAAAAAAAAAAAAAAAAAAAAAAAAAAAATACGAATATACACGCGCATGGTCGTTTTCATGTAACGCCGTGCGATGAAAGGAAGTCAATGAGCTGCTTTCCGTTGGGCACGACGAGTCTGTTAAAAAAAAAAAAAAAAAAAAAAACCGATCCATTTCTCGTCTCGCCTCTCGAATTCCATGTCCCACGATGTAGCCGATCGCCAATAAAACGTCCTTACTTTTTACGCTGTTGAACGGAACAAAGAAGCGATCTAGTGGTTTATTGACACGACACGCGAAAAGCTCTTCCGAAACGATTTCAAATGCTATAGGAAAATTTTGTCGCGCTCTTTCGAGATACGATCTACACACACATACACTTTGTATAAGCCTTTCAGTTTGATTAAGTTACCGCGCGTTTTACCTTCAGACATTATATATATATTCGCTTCTAACTAATTACTTACAAGCAGAACTTCGAATATTAACGCGAGAAATTATTCAAGCGAGTATAATAATTATATCGACAAATATACACACACGGCGACATAACAAAAATAATTTCTCTAAGCGAGGCGAGGCGACGTCTTTGAACGGTGCCTTCGACAGGTTAATTTATTTCGGAGCAGCTAACAATATTTGTGTAATTACGAAGCACAGACCGTGCTCAAACGTTTCGCCTTCCGACACGTAATACGTTACCTTGTACGCCACCACGTCCGTGCTAATTTTAACGCGCGCACCACCATGCGCGCCGCCGCAGCGCGCGCCCCGTGTGTCACACATGCGTCCGGGACTGATATGACTCTATTCGGCCGTTTGCTTAGTTAATATCAACGCTATTAAGCCCGCGCTGATAGGATATCGTGCCAGCGTGCTCTCCGCCGTGCTGTCGCGCGCGTTTATACAACCAGACTAATTCGAATTAAAACACAACGATCTCGCCACGCGTTGGAAAGAAAATTAAGTGCCGCTGTTATCGCGGTAGAACATCGCGAGTGGAAACCAAAGAGATGGTTTCATTTAGCGCGATGATCCGGGCGTTTGCTTTTTTTTTCTTTTTTACGTAGCGAATTCAGGAAAATCGACGGCGCAAATAATACTCCGGAGTTTATAGAGATGCGAGCAATCGAGATGCGTGTGAAACGTTAGAAACGCAACGGAATAAATATGTAGAAAGGATTTCTCGCGCGCGTTTAAACTTAGAGGTAGGATCTACTAGAATGTTCGGTCTATTGTTCGGCGCTGCGTGTAATATAGTTTTTGCGTGTTTTCAAACGGACGAGACAAACAAACGGATAAGCCAAGAGACGCAAATAGGCGGGCCGAAAAGAGAAATCGCAGGAAAAGTCGCGAGTAGAGTCGAGCAAACTGCCGCAAGTTGAAAAAAGTTAAAAAGAATATGCCGCGCGTGCAATTATGTGCAAGTCCTATTGTTTCGCGATATTAGTAAATATATATTATATATACAGGGTGTCCCAGAATTGCCGTACAATCTCTCGTAGGCAGGTAGAAGGAGTAAAACTGAGTCGAAAAGTCCTGAACCATTTTTTTCTATTATTTATAATAAAAGAGTAATTATTGAGTAAATCAGGCCAATCAGCGCAGANCTTTAGCCAGGCGCACGTCAGTGAGCCGCGCGCCTGGTGTGTGTGAGTGCTCACTGACGTGTGCCTGGCTAAAGGTCTCCGCTGATTGGCCTGATTTACTCAATAATTACTCCTTTATTATAAATAATAGAAAAAAATGGTTCAGGACTTTTCGACTCAGTTTTATTCCTTCTACCTGCCTACGAGAGATTGTACGGCAATTCTGGGACACCCTGTATATGCAGACATTCTCGTGTCTCGATTCTTGAGAATCCAAACTTCCATCCATTTCTCACAAATATTCACTTCTATACAACTTTTTTGTTAATCCTTTACCGTTCCGTGTGACACTTTGAAGTCACATACCAATGTATATCGATAATTTTTAGTCTAATTTCAATTTTATCCGCAATGTGACATCTTGTTCCGTCACTTCTCTTTTGTAACTGTGGAGATTGTTTATCACAATTGTCAACAAAATAAATAAATAAATAAATAACTCTTTGAAAATTGTAAATTTGTTAATCTAGAGGTTGATACTTGCTACATAAATTTTGCACAAATTGTATTTTATACTCACGGAAAGACTTTGGGTAATAAATGTTTAATGAAGAAAATTCTATTAAGTTTATTAAAACATCAATGTTATCTCACGAGAAATCAGTCTCGTGTTTTTTTTTCGTCATCATCTTGCGTCTCAAACAAAGTTTATTCGTCACGTAGTAATGAGTCTATTAATCCTTCGTCTTTTTCTTGTTTCAGGTGAGTAAGTATCCGGCTGATCACGGCTTAAGCGCTCTTTTGACAGTAAGTAATTAAGTTCGCGTACCAGTTTGCTCCGATAGCGCGAGCGTCCTTTGGCACGTGTATAAGCGCTGGGTGCCATTATTAACGCCATCATTAAAGCAGAGAGAGAGTTGCCGAGGGTGATGGGGCGAGGGAGAGATTGGGGAGAGTCGTACCAATAATGAACATCCCTCAAAGAAACGACGACGCGACGAAGAAAGAATTTTTCTTCCCTCTTCGTTAAAAAAAAGAGAATTGATTGAAAAAAAAAAAAAAAAAAAAAAANAATCTTTAAAAAAAAAAACACTCCGCGACGGTGTGTTGTCGAAGTGAACGAACGCGTTATCGAACGCGCGTTATAAATTTTGTTGGATTGCTCAAAACGCATCGCGGAAAAGATACGCGGAGAAATTTCACGAAAAATAGAAACGTATCATCATTACGTAGCAAACGATGAGATATACGTCGCTCGTTATTCGGCAAAGGCAAATAACGATTATTCACGCAAAATTTGGAAAAGGTCTCGGGCTCTAACGCAGAATGCAATCATTTGTTGAATCAGACGGGGAAGGGGGGGCGGAGGTCCGCGCCCGGCCGCGCTGTAATGCACTGAATATGGAAATGGAATGAACACAAAAATAAAATTTACATTGTCCGCGTTTTGATAGCGTTATTATCTCAGGTTTTGTTCATCCGGTTTATAGTTGAATATTAATACCGTGATTCGGAATGTGTATCAATATTATACATGCATATAATAAAATTATGTTTTTATTCGCGGCTGCGGTATTCTCTCTTTCTCTCTCTCTCTCTCTCTCTCTCTCTCTCTCTCTTCCTCTCTATGCATATAAGGATGTTATTCCGGGAACAAAACAACACGCGAAGACGAATTCTTGTCCGTCCGAGCCTTAACGAAAACACCGAGAAAGCTTTTTCTCGCCGCGCCGATACTCGGAAACTGAGCGTCCAGCGGGGCTGCACGTCGCATAAGGACTAACTGCAAAAAGGATATTTATCGTCACCGCGTCTCTCTCTCCCCTCTTCCTCGATCACTCCTCCGCTCTTTCGACCGCGGAGGACCGGTCATTCGATCCCGTGGTTCGCCTTGGACGCGTGATTGATTAACGATCGCTCCTTGCATAAAACTACGATCGCGTTCCCGAATGTATATCCTTGCTCCCGGCCTCCGCAATTCGGCGGGCTCGTTTTACCGCGAGCACCTCTCGTGACGAATAGTTCTTTTGGCCCTGACGACCGTCCGGTCGTTCCCTCTCGATTTAATTCGCCGCGCGTGCGCGCGCCATACGATCGACACTAATCCTCTCTTTGCTTTTCTTCACTCGAGCGTTGCGCGCGCCCGCGATGTTTCTCGATCGGCCCCGACGGATTGCATTAGCAATAAAAGTCGCATACGTATTGGTCCTCTCGCGTCCAAATCCCGGCTCGAGAGAGCTCGCCGAAATTACTCGAGTGTGAAAAACTTGCCTCTCTTCTCCACACTGTCGATCGCATTCGAGCAACGAACGCAGCGATATATACGCATCGTTCGCGATGTGCAACTGCACGAATGTTGCACAAATGCCACAGGCAAACCCGGCGAAAGCGATGGGAGTTTATTGATTAATTAATTCGTTCCTCATTATCCTCGATAATTAGTATTGCGAATTGACTGAATAGAATCATAATTAGTTCGAAGCCTGTAATTCAAGGAACAAGCGCGGCTCGTCGTCGCGATTCAGAAGCGCGTAAATTCACTGACATCCGACGTTAACGAGCTCCACGAGCGCAATTCCATTTTCTTGATTCCGATCGAGTTACGGTTCGAGCATGTAATTATTAATCGACGAGCGCGCAAGGCTTCAGGGATCATGGCGTTGTTCGCCCGAGGCTTGACACATATGCGAATTTCAAGTAAATAATTTATAAGATATTAAATCGCGTTGTTATCTCGCAAATAAGAAGAGATTTCTTTTGTATTTTTATTTAACAAACATTTATTTGGTCAATATGCCAATGTGTTAAATGTTTGTGCAAAATATATATGTTTGTAAATCAAGAAACAGGACTCTCTATATGTGCGCGTGCAAAATATATATTTGCTGAATAAGTTTATATTTATTGAAGCCGTTATATTTATTTATTTGTTATATTTTTTGTTTACTTAAACGTGCGTAAATTAATATATGTAATAATTCGAAGCAAATTCAATTGGAAAATTCATCTACAGGATGTTTGGTTTGCGTCGCATATAGGAAAATAAAATATTCCAATTTACTTCTTCCCCCCGTGTGGAATTCAAAAATTCATTGCGCGAAAAAGACACCTTGGCCAGGTGTCAAACTCAGATCTCTCTCTCTCTCTCTCTCTCTCTCCGCATTCCCGTGCAGACGTCTATACAATTCGGTCACCAAAGCGCCAAGTGAATTTCTCGCAATATTCGAACGTGAATTACAATTCAAGAGATAAACGCATTTTCAATTTAAATAATTAACCTTGCGTTATTTTTAATTATTATTTGAGCATCCGTGTGCGAGTATAAAGCAGGAATTTCGCAATTTGCGCGAAATACGGGAGTAAACAAGATAATATATTACGTGTATCAAAACACACAGCAACGAGATATAACGTCAGATGAACTGTTTAATGCCGGATGGAGCAATTAATTACCGATTATATTCCCGATCTCGGCTAAGACGAAAACAATGGTTAGGTCAGACGTCTGTTGCAGGTGCACAGCCGTACGGTCTTGATGTAGATTATCCCTAAGACGTTAGAGGGTGCATTAATGCACCCGCGCAAGTACCCTCCGCGCCGCATGCACTGTGCGTAGAGACCATTATGCGCGCACAAGTCAATAGATCGCGAAGCGCATTATGGATATGCTCTAATGCGTTGACGCGTAGGGGGATTTATCGGGTCATTATATCGATCGACCGGTACAATCTGGAATATCACGCGCAACCACTGATCGTATCTGGTAAATGTTCAATTGTCGAGCAATATTCGCGCTATAAATTCCAATTAAGTATCTTCCGTCGTGTGGTTTTAATTTGTCGTACACGCGCGTACACGTAAATCTACTTTTATAGAATTTATGTCGCGCGTGTAAAACAAAAAAAATTATTAATAACAACACGCGAAGACGATCGTCAAAGCGAAAAATTTTTATACAACACGTTTAAGCAAATTTCTATTTCTGTTTGCTTTTTTTTCTCTTCAAACTTCGCGATTTTGCTACATCTTTCTCAAGATGCTATTAATTGAAACGGCGATGTACGACAATTCGTATTAACATTCGACGATTTCAAATCGAGCGAATCGCCGCAGCGAACCGTGGCAGCGAACTTTTATGAGATCGTATATCTGTGCCGCAGAAGCTAAACGCAATCAGACGTGAATAAGACTTCGCTTCGTCGGGGAAGAACGACCTTCGTTTTCCGTATCGGCTATACATAGAGAGAGAGAGAGAGAGAGAGAGAGAGAGAAACGAGGAGGATATTCTCCTATTATCGACGTTGCCTTCCGCGCGCGCGGAACAGAGATCACCGCGAGAATAATTTCACTCATTTCCTGTATCTCGTGCGCCAAAGCATGATCGCAGAATTTTCTCGCTGACGTCGTTCAGTTGTACCCCGTCGTTTTTCACGAAGAGAAGATGAGAATTGAACGGGGGAGAAAGACACGAAGTGGGAGGGAACGGTTTGGAGTGGCGGATGTACGAAAGCAACCGGCAGAAAAATCTCACGAATTGTCGAGTCGCTCTGAATTTCTCAGTTCGCGCGGATCGGGAGCCGGGATGGCGTAATATCTATTGAAAAGAAACGCCCGTAGTTCGAAGAAAGAAAGCGGAAAGCACAGGCAAGGCGAAAGGGATGGAAACATGTCGTGGGGGGAGTGGCGAGGTGTGGGGCGGGGAGGGGGAGGGGCGAAGGGAGTGAAAGAATGGGCGCTCAATCGGGTTCGCAAAATCACCGACAATCGCGCCGAGAGAACGAGCCGGCATGGCTGAAAGGACGTGAAAGCCGAAGGTCGCAAGCACCCCGACCTCTGATTGCTGCGGGAAAATGGAAAAATTGTCGGTCCCGTGGAGCACGGGAATGTGCACCGGAAATGGATTCCTACCCCGAGTCCGCTTCTGTATCCACCGTGTGCTTCAGAATCTGACGACTACAAACGCTATCGCTGTTTTTTTTCGGATACATCCGGATGTAGATGGCGTCACCGAGATAACGTATCAACAGGTGTTAACACGATTGTTTAATTCACACCGACGCACATTCGACAATTTCTTCGAACATTATTATTCCATTGTTGTGAAGATATCTCGTATTTATACGCGATGTGTCAATTAATTTTTTTGTTTACTTAAGATCAGAGTTGCACAACGAATATCAAACAATTATTCGATATTCTGCCTATTTGACAACGTTTTTTTGGTATTTAGCCGAATATCAAAGTTTTAAATGTAAAACTGGGAAGAAATTTAGGAAATAATAGCTAAAATAAACTAATTTATCTCAGCCGCGAATATTTTTAACATGCTCAAGTATTTAAATTATATATATATATATATATATATGTGTGTGTGTGTGTGTGTGTAATAAAATAAAATTAAACTAAATAAAACACATTTATTATTATATTGCATTTATGTACTTATTTAGTACACTAATAGTTGTAAATTACAAAAGCAAAATTTATATGTTAAATTTGTACGTTAAAGTAACATAAATTTGATGATTAAACTTATATTACCGTCTATCATGTGAAAAACATTATTTATTTCAAAACATTATTTAGTTAATTATTTAAAAATTATTATTAAATTACTCATTTAAAAAAATTATTGAATGTTTATTCTTATAAAATTAGTTATTCTTAATAACGAGTTATAGTTAATAATTGTTAAAAAAGTTTGTACGTTAAAGTAATGTAAGTTTGATAATTAACACTAGAATTACCGAAGTAGTCAAAATGACTGCTATAGTAACTTTTTATTTAAAAATTACTCAAATTAATCACTTCGCATTTTAGAAATTTTTACGAATAAATTGATATACTTAATTCTTTATATATTGCAAAAAAGTCATAAAAGATTTCTGAAATGCACTATCATTCGAGTAAGTTTTAAATAAAAATCTAAAACCAGTGATTTTGACTGGCCGATAGTTCTAGTGTTAAATTCTGAACACAGAGATGTAACAAAAAAAGATTTTTCATATAAAAAATATTTAATACAAAAAAACTTGGCGCGGTTGCACCGAAAGCCTACAGACAGACATGCCTTACGCACATGCTCGAGCTTTACAGCTATTTACAATTTATTTCATATATTTTACGTATCTTCGACTACCAAAAATAATCCAATCAGCGTCATATTAAAAGTATACAAGTACTTTTATTTGAATGTCACCGTTATATACTTTTAATTAAAAAAACAACGTTTTTATTAATTCAAGGATTACATTTTTAGTCTAAAATTAATGGTTTAAATAAAAAAGTTGTATGTTTAAGACAAAAACTACTGAGTACTTATTATATATCAGACTGTTGCACAAATAAATAATTTCAGTTCATTATAATTGAAGTGCAGCCGCATCAAGTTTTACAATTAGTAAAAACGCGCATTTGAAATTCGAACAGTCTATAATTGATCTGTTGACGTCAAAAAACCGTGCCTAATATTTGCCGAATATTTGTTGCATCTCTACTTAAAATAATATCGTTCAAATATATTTTAATAATATTTTTTCGTGTTGCATATCGGCACAATGACGCAACAATAATTTTAGAACACAACTAGTTTTCGCAAATGCAAACGGATTTGATGTCGCACTACCATGTTTGACGTACTGAACACAATAGCGGTTTAGGTATTTTTTTTTTTTATATTACCGTTGATGTTTCACATCATATGGTGGAAAAAAAAATCAAACAATAGTTTTTTTTAAAAGCCAGTTGTGCTCGGACACAAGCAAACTTGTTTCGAAAAGAGGAACATGGACCCTGGCGATTTTATAAAAATAATTAACGGCCGCTCACGATCGACGGCCGCGGTAACCAACCTGACCGAGCGGGTCTAAACACGGACCTTGTTAAAGCACGTGGACTTGTAACCCGCGGTAACATATCCCGCAAGCGAAGCATTGTTCCAAGAGGGTGGGAATATCCGTTTTTTCCTTCACGCAAGTGATATAAAACGCTCGGTTACCCGGAAGCCGTCGCGAGCGCGGCTAATTAGGCGAAATTCCACGAGTTCCCACAGGAGAATAGCCGTCCGATGAAAAAGAACACTCGTTGCCTATGCGCGTTTACAAGAAACTAACGGTGATTAGTGCCAGAATTACGATGCCGGAGTAATCCAGGACCTATACGGAAAATGTCGAAGCTCCTTTATTCCGCGGAAAGAGAGAGAGAGAGAGAGAGAGAGAGAGAGAGAGAGAGAGAGAGACAGAGAGGTATGCGCAGATGTCACTTGCATGGCAAAGATCAAGATTTTTTTGTTATAAAAAAAACACGCCCCGCCAATATACACGTGCAGGTATGGTATATGTCGCAAGAGGCTTCTTGTTCTTGATTGAATTTTGTTTGCCCAATGAATATTTCAAGTCTCTTCATCGCCACTGAAGTTGCTCCTTTATAATCTCATTTGAAAAACCATTCAGTGAAAGAGAATTATTTTTACAACGAATTCATTACACGTCACAATTTCTGTGTTTAATGCCCTCCCCCCCTTCCCCCGCGCGGAACACTAAATACATCAGAGTACATCTGTTTAGTTACGCATTAGACATCGGTTATTCGAGATTACTTAACCTCAATAGCTGCTTGTGTTAATAACGGTAATAGTCGAGCGCCAGCCTAGTATATAGCTCATTGTCGTCTCTCACACTCCGCGCCGCCGCTCGACCCGCTCGAGTGCATCTCTCGGCGAGAGAGACAGTGACGTTTATCCACCATCGCGTAAAGGGGCGCGCGAGCAGCGCGTCGCGCGTGTTAAGGCCCGGCTCGGTGTATCGATTTAAAAACATTTAAATTCTCCATAAATATCCAACGAAACGTTGAATAAGGCATGCTCGAAGCCAAAAGCCTCTCGCCTGCCGGGAAGACGACGAGTGCAGAGATAACGTATGACAGAGTGCACTGTTGCATAAACCAAAAGCAAGGGAAACTTTCGATAGCGGCGCGGGAGATAGCTCTCGGGGATAATCTTCGGGCAAAACGAGCAACATTGCAAGTGAGCCTGTCGCTTTTAGTCGTTTATTATTAAAACATAGCGGATTAACTCTTTGCGCGCGTCTACGTCCACACACCGCGC
The DNA here is from genome assembly GCF_002006095.1 of Pseudomyrmex gracilis. Lineage (NCBI taxonomy): Eukaryota > Metazoa > Arthropoda > Insecta > Hymenoptera > Formicidae > Pseudomyrmex > Pseudomyrmex gracilis. The sequence continues at coordinate 158,593 of NW_018020621.1, read as the reverse complement.
GCAATATTTCGATTGAAAAATTCCCATTTTATCTCCGATTTATCGCGGCGCACAGCATGAAAGAATTAATTTTTTTTTTTTTTTTTTTTTTTTTTGTACAGAGGCCGTAGAGAAATTTTTTTTCAAAGCGAAAGATAGAGTCGCTTTGTCGGATTCGCGCAAATAGACATCACATCAGCGTGAAATTCATTGTTTTGCACAATCGCTAACTGAATGTTGTTTTTTTTTGTTTTTTAAATTTTTTTTATTAAATGATACATGTCGCTCCGCGTCGGAATAAATTTGCGAATAAAAAAACTAGTCGTTCGTGCGCGTTGTCAGGCGGCGGTAATAAATTGCCATCAACTATTCGGAAAGCTATCCGATGCACGCGAACGTCATCGAGCCCGGCGCACATTAGGGCAACTTGATTGGAAAAAGTCTATAACTGTGCCACGGGCTCGTTATCGCGAACGAGCCTGTCAACAGGTATAAAACGAGATATCGCGGAGCATCGGAACGGAAAAAGGGCAAAACGGAATCGGATCGGAAGGAGAAAAACGAGAAGCGCGGAGAAGCGATTCGTCGTGTGGCGGAGGGATGGCGGCGGCGAGCGAACCCGAAACGGCCAGTAAATACGACTGACCCACAGTTCGGCGATAGGTGCATCGAAAACGGATGGAGAGAACGTAGATGGGAGGACGGGAAGCGGGAGGGGAGGATGGTTGCTGTGATCTAGAAACTGCAGGTAATAGATTCAGTCGTGGGACGAGGATCGGAGTCGGAATCCGATCCCTGGATGGAAATAGAAAATCCAGCGCCGCGGAGGACGCAGTCAGCGCGAGCGACGGGAAGGAAGGGAACGAGTCAGAGAGCTTGGGAATAAATCATTTCTGATTTTAATCAAAACCGGGAAAACACTCGGTCGATTCTGCTCGACGGGCCGCGTTCTCGTTTCGTCCCGACGTATTATTTCGCGCTCGCGATAACATGCGCTCGCTGTCGTCGTCGTCGTTCTCTTTACGCGTCGACCCTTCCCTCTTTCGCGCCTTGAAAATCCGAAGAAAAAAACGAGACGAAGATGCGTAAAGACGCGTCGTCAGACGCTGAAAAGCCTCGAGGTGGTTAATGAAAGGGAAAAGAAATTTAAACGGGGAAGTTCGCGAACGTTCAGGCTTTGTCGCACATTTCCGATTAGCCGACGCGGATGTGTGAAGCCTGGTGCGAATAACAGTCGGTTCCTTGAGAACGTACTTTGATTGCGCGGCGTAAAATGCGTTGAACGGGCGCACACACTCGTTGGAGAGAGAACTACTGCACGCTTTGCCCTTTGATCACGCGATGCAGATGAATGTGTGTCACCGGGAATCGTCGACGAAGCGTCGACGAACGCCGTCTCTCTCGTTTGCCGCCGTAAGAATCCTTTGCCGTACGCACAGAAAGCTTTCAGGAAGCTTCAGACTCGACTGTATTGTCATGTACCGAATATATATACGAACGTATTATCTTCGGTTAACGGCATCTCTTGTGTGCGTCTAATGCAGAAATTTCACTTCATTATTCGTTTGCGTTTTCTTCTCTTCTCGTTTATAACATTTCGCCGCATATATAGCTTCGCGCACACATCTCGCGAATATTAATTACGCGTTATTCTCCGTTGTGAAAGTTCATTTAAATAAATAAATCATGATTATTCTCCACGTTGAGAATGTATTACGTTAAATGTCTATAACAATGTATATAATAATGTTATTTCAACTATTATTATATAACATTTGTTATATTCATTTTAACTATTATAAAACTGTCAGTTGCAAACATTGTTAACTTTTTTTTTATTATTTATTAAATGTCAAAATACTAACAACTGTTACTACATTTTTTAATTTGTTTATAAATAACTTTTGTAAACAAATCTCGCGAAACCGAGTTGTATTATTATTAAATATTATTTTATTTTTCATCTTTCCGCATCATCCGTCCTTTGTTTCAATATCTTCTCACGAAGCTTATCAAATTGTTTTATTTTATTTTGTTTTCGCGATCTCTGTTGTTATTTGCAATATTACCTTGGCGAAACATATCGGACGTACTTGGAAAAATACGAATGATGAGATTTCGCGGCAATGTCACCGGCAGACAAGTTGTATCGAAGATACGCGTATCGAAGAGAAAGGAATATATAATAATGCGAATAATAAGATGGATCTGTCTAGCCAGCGGGAACGTCGAACTGATTCGAGAATAATTTAAAGAAACGCAACCGAGCCGCGCGAATAAAATGCAAAAGATCGAAAATAGCCAGTCGCGCACCTTACTTCCGCTTTTCTTTCGTCTCCGCGAAACGTTCGCTGAGTTTCAAGGCGAGGCGAAGGTGTTGCGAACGAAATTATATTTAAACGAACTGACCGGCTATTAGCGCGGATAATAACGGCGCGATTGTTTTCCATTCGGTCACACTACTTTGCTCGCGGGAGAAACCTTTCCCCGTCTGGCTTTGTTTCTCACCTGCTCTTTGATATATTGTCGGTTGCAGCGCGCACGCTGCATTTCCCGTGACGCGTTATACGTCAGGACAACCTTTGTGGCCCCGTTAATTTGTCCGGCAATTTTCGCCGTAAGGGACATCGTTTTATCGTGGGAACATTCGCGTGCGCGTTCTGACGCGTCAAGTTATATTCAACTCGCGGTGTAATAAAACACAAAAAAAATCTCGATAATTCGCCACGGGACGTTTATGTTTTTTTTTTTTGATAAAAAACAAACTCGAAACGTTTGAATATGTATAAAAAAAAAAAATACAGTATGATACGTATAATTCGGATGATGAATGTTTTCGGGCGGGAAAATAAAATATGATAGTGCAACAACTTCGTTGACGCACCGATCGAGGACAATAACCAGAAGGGGTTATAGCGCGTTATAGCGCTGACCAAATTATAACCGGAAACAAAACAGACAAACGCGCACAATGGGGTCCGCTTTGCAAAGGCAATAAAATATGATAAACGTCACGAGCAGCGCACTTGCCTCTTTGTTGGTCGGTCATAGACTATATATATACACGTGGATATCGTTCCCGGGCATTCGTGCTCGCCGAACGAATTCTAATGGTCACGTCTCCCACAGTCAGAGTCGTTCGATTGCATTTCTTTCGCGAAAGTTTCTCCATCTCCGCGAAAAAGCGGCGTCTTGCTAACGGCGTCTTTTATAAGTCGGCCGACAATGGGATTCTGAGAAAAACGAATGTATAAACAACCTAGAAAAGTTCTCTTTCGGGACAAATAAATGCGCTATGTAAATCAGGTGTTTAATTGCCGCAATTAAACTCAGCGAAATAGCTGAATAAAAATACTAATGAAGTTATCGCGGTTATCTTAACCCTCAACGAAAGGACATGGGTCGTTTTCGTGTCTGGAGCAAAATTACTTTCTGAAAAAAAGTAATTTTCTTGTTGTCATATTTGCTAAAAATTATGAATTAAAACTTTTTTTTTCACTAAATTTAATGATGGTGTCTTAAAATAGACAGTTTAAAGAGTATATACACATTGTGTGTGTGTGTGTGTGTATGTGTTTCAGATTTTTTAAGAAATATTTAATATTTTTAAAAAGCCCAAGACGAAAAACGACCCATTATCGTCCGACGAATTAAGGTGCCGAAAAACACGCCGTCTGTTGAGGGTTAATTAAAAAAAAAAAATAATAATAATAATTTGTATACTAACGTCTGCCAACATGTGCGAACTGTATAAATAACATATCATTACTCTCGGGCGGAGCCAGCAACATTTTTTCTAGTCGTATAATTACGTTTTCTGTTTTGCCCGGTTAATGAAAACTTGGGCGATGAAAAAACCACGATGGAAATTTCGTGTCTCGCCGCAACTCGCCGGCGAATAAATAAATTAACCATTTTGATTGAATTTTCTAGCCGAAATTACCGGCAATTCCGACACGTAAACACTTAACTCTCTCTCTCTCCCGATGCGCGTTTGAAAATTCAATACCGTTTGCGCGGAAACGCGGCAATCACCACACATTGCGTTGTAACGCGCGCAAGAACATTTCCACGAAGCCGCACGGCCGTGTAACTCTACACGAATTATATTCGCGTAGTGTGTGGGTAGTTGCGTTCAATGACAGTAAAACGAAACCTACTCGACGAGCAATTCGCAAACAACGTTTTCGACGTAACTGCTCGCTCAAGTGAGCGATTCTAACACCCGAAACTTTGGAAAATCGGCGAATTAAAAAAATCGATGCTGTTCCAAACATTGTTTCGCAAAAATCGTTTGCTCGCGAATTTCGATATTCGGATGCGCATATTTTAGTCTCTCCTCTTTGTTCAAAACGATTCGATTCTCGTTATAATCGGCGTGACGCGCGTACAGACGCAACAAACTCGGCACGCGATGCGAAATAACGAAGACGTGTAACAAAGCTTTCGGATAAAAGAAAAAAAAAACAACATGTTACAGCGCGCGAAAAACAGTTTTTGATAGATCGCAGAATCGTCGCATCGATCAAACCTGACATTTGCGCGTCGATACTAATTATTTTTTTGAACGCGAATTGGTTTGTTTGTTGTTACGGTTAGTACGTTATTCCTGAAAGTAAACAACGTATAATTAATATAATATTTAATTAAATAAGCGAATTGCATTGCATATCGAGCAAAGAGATGCGACCAAGTCACGAAAATCAAGTTATGAAAGTAAACCACGTCGTGAAAACAAACTGTGTTTGTTTTGTTTAAACAAACGCAGTTTAAAATAATATTATACTGCGGAATAAACAAAATACGCGATAAACAAAATACGATCGCTTGCTCGACGCTACGTAGCATCATAAATTAATTACCCGACATATCTTACTTTTCGATAACACAATCAACTTTTAAGCTGTCATCTGGCGGTAATGAATACTGGCGAACTTTTTTAGATATCGATCAGCCTAAAATTTTAGTAAACTTTCTAAATATTAACAGCATTATATATATAATCCTTCGTGGACAAACAAAAAATGACGACTAGTCAGACAGACTGGGTCTGTGAGACCCACGCAACTTCAAAATCAAATATATCCGCGAAAAATCAATATTTTTTCAATTTTGGTTTTTTTAAATCAAAAAAGTGTTTGAACGATTCTGCGTCGATAAAAAAAAACAAATTGAAAAATCTCTAGTAGTTTCCAAGATATAAGCGTTTAAAGAAAATTAATTTTTACTAGAGACGCGCAATTTTTGAGTCTGGAAGACCCATGTCTGTTCGCCAAGGGATAATACCAGGAGCGATGCAAACGCACGTACGCGAATAATTAGTATAAAGAAATAACGAAGCACAAATTGACGAGTGAAGCGAATAAACGACGCGGAAATCGCTTCGTATGTCGGTAGATCACCAGTAGTTGACCACAACGAACGTCACAAGTTTCGCGTGCGCGCACATCGGTATGTGTCGCAGAGGACCGGTGGTTAATCCGGTGGGGTGAGGAGAAAGATGAAGGGGGGGGGGAGGGGAGAAATCGCGATTCCATGCGCGGCGAGCGAACGCGAGAGCGGACACGAGCTGGAGAAAACTTAGTACGTACGTGTGCGATAGAGCGTGGAGGGTGAATGCCGACAGGGGACGAGGGTGGCCGGGAAAGCTGGCAGGTAGGTTACGTATGAACGGAACTAACGTATGAGGTTGGAGCGTGGCCAGCCACTATTTTACACGAGCAACGAGGGCCAGGTCCGAGGGGAGGCTACCCCGGTGGTCAACTAACCTCTGCTGACCAATGGACCAACCGGATAACCTATGCTACCTAACCCATCCGCTGAAAATATGCTTATGGTATATGCTCAAGTTTTCGACAATGAACGACGATCGTGTCTCTCTCTCTCTCTCTCCCTCTCTTTCTCTCTCTCTCTTTTATGTTATCCCGCAGCTCGTCCGCGATCTCTCTCGACCGCTTGTTTTCGACCGCAGATCTCTTCGGTTTCGCTCGATGTTTGTAGAGTTCTACGCTCTGCTTGTCCCGGAATCGGGTCACCGAGATCTGTTGGTTCGTTTAATACTGGTGATACGTGATGTTTGATAAGATTTCTATTGTCCAATGCGATTTCTCATCACGAACACACGGGTAGAATGAAAGATTGAAAGCAAACGAGAGTGTGAGAGTTCTTCTCAGTGTTTAAACCCTTAGAACGTACGAATCGCTACACCGAAAAAATTGTATTCTTGTTTTGAGGATATCCCACTTACTTTAAGTATATTTTATACTAAAATAGGCGCCAAGAAGAGTTTCTTATTTTAAGAGGAAATTCCTCTAAATAGTAATATTGATAAGAATATATACTGATTAGATTATAAAAAGCCTCTATAGAAAAACATATATATCTCACTATCGAAAAAGACTATATTCTTAAATTAAAAATATATTCTTAATTTCAGAAGAATATCATCTAAAATCTTTAAGAAGATTTTTTAAGTATAAAATCTTCTACTTACGAGAATATAATTTTTTCGGTGTACGCAACCGAACACTCGACCAAGAACTTTCCATTCGATCTTAGACTATTGAGTGATTGTGCGGAACACAATTGAGCTTAGTTTTTAATTTTTTTATCCAATTTTACAAACTTCAATTAATAAATTGAATTTAATTAATTCTCGAATTGGATTCTTCTCCTGAACGTATCATTCTGAACGAATAAGCCGTTGTTCAGCCGCAGCGATAGTTTTTTTTATTTTGCGAGCGGATCCACTTCTCTAGACCATGGCGACAGTTTCCGTTAGGCGGACATCCGCGTTTAAATTATAAAGACGGTTGGTTTTTTCACCAACGGCGGATGTATTCGCCCGCGGTACTTTAAAAAAAAAAAACGAATTAGTTTCTTCGACGATTTCCGTCCTTTCGCAAGAAATCGCGGAACGTGCGCGCGCGCTCTGCGTCGCGTACGAATGGAAATTTAACGAATCGCGCGAATGTTTGCAATTCCCTCGCGACAACAAACAAAAGCGCAAAATTTCAACGTTATTTCGCAACCTAGTGACACGGCACAAATTCTTCTCGTGCCTCTCGACCCGCGCTTACTCCCGGCTAAAAGAAGCATCACCCCCCGATCCGCCTCCAACTCTATTCGTATTCGCTCCGCGCGATTTATAGTCTCATTTATCCCCGAGGAATTCTCTCTTCTTCGATCAACGGGCGACATACTCACGACGATGGGCCCGCTGTGGTTCGTTTCGAGATTGGAGGTCGTGGCGGGAGGTCAAAGGAATCATGGGGTGTGCGAAGCGCTGCGCGCGAGGATCAGCATGTGAAGAAGGAAACGGAAGAGGAGGAGGAGAAGGAGGATGAGACGAGCTGATGCGCGCGAGAGGAACGGCCGTAATCGTCCGGCGGGACGTGCGCTGTCATTTGGCGACGCATGCATCATCGTTTATGCCACTTGACTCGAACGTGATCGAACGTGACATGGTGGCCGAGCATGAGTTCGTTTGCTCTCTCGCGCGTACGTACATACACACGCAAAACGGACGCGTAGAGCGCGGAGAGAGAGAGAGTTTTATATCTGAGGTCGCGGGAATGTGCGCGCGCGCGCGCGCTATAAGCTTCTCGAAGGACGGAACGAACGCAGCTAAGCAGCGGACGGGAAACTATCGACGCGCTCACCCTCTCTTGCTCAAGAGTACATCCGACGATACTGGACCGAGCGCGGTCTATATGGGAACGAGAAAAGCGTCAACTCGTCTCGTCCGCGGTCTCGAGATGCGGCTCATCGTAGATGCGGAAATGCGAGATTCCTCTCTTTATATATAACCGGGGAGACACCGTGAGATATTAAACCTCGGCATTCCTCTCGGCCCTCGGCTTTTCGTCTCCTCTCTCTATCGGGAACTACGTACTCTCCCGTTTTCTCCTTTCGCTATCTGATATTATTATTCCTCTTGTTTTCCTTCGGGATCTCTCCTCCTCCGTTTCGCGGCAACAGCGACTTGCTTTCTCAGCAGGAGCATAGCCTCTTCGCGCCGCGAACACGCTATTGCTTATCCGAGAGAGAGAAGCTAGAAAACCTGCCCGAGAGAATGCGCGGCGCTCCGATTTCGCGCCCGTCCGACCGACGCCGTGATGTCTGTGTTCCTCGCGGGGTCGTCTGACGTTTTGCGCGCGCGCGCGCGCGCACTGTTACACACACAACTCTTTTAACTTCGGTCGATATAGTTTTCCGTCTGATGTTACAACTGCTGCGAGATGTTGCGCTTCAATGCGCGTTTAATTTATCTTCTATTTTGCAAAATGTTTGAAAAAAAAATTTAAGACGCGTTTCAAACAACACCCGAAAGAAGATTATCTTTTCTTTTCGAATTGGAATATAGAAAAAACGAATTTTCACAAAAGCTCAATAAAAAAAAAGAGCTATTTTTACAAAAGTTTAGTTTACTTCTAGCTTTTTGATATAACACGAATAAAATATACATGTTTAAAAATGCAGTATGTGAACAAACATCGGTGCACGCACGACATACGTCGTTTTTTTTTCCTACAACGTCTCGACAAAATTCCTCTCTCGTTGCGCATGGGCGTCGCGTAAATGTTGCGGAAGAGATTATCCGTCGCTTCTCGATGTAGACGCCTGGGATAAACTCGATCCCGAAGATTCAATTTTATTCCATCACATAAGACTCGTTTATCGATTTACCCGAGTATGTTCTGCAAAGCCTTGCGCGCCGGATTTCCGGACTGGAAGCGCCTGTCGCGTGTAAAATATCACGGCCTCACCGGGCGCGCGAGAGCATTATTTGTCAGACAACGAGGGAAGGTGGGGGGGGGAGGGAGGAGAGAAACTCTCCTCCGCGAATTTCGCGACGTTTTCGTCGAGCGCGTTGATCGCGCGTCGCAGAATAGACGTGCGGATGGCATTATGATAATATTAGACGCTAAGGCGCGAGCGCGCGCGCGCGCGCGCGTAAGCACAGCGCTCAGGATGATGGATGGCCTTTAAGGTCGAATACTCGGGGGTATATACTGGCCCGGGCATTGTCGCCAGGCTAATTTCTCTCGCGCCGACGTGGCGAGAAAAAAAATGTAATAAGGCTCGAATCCGTAGGAGATATAACCCCCGACGTGTCGATTGACGAGAGACCTGGCAGACACAATAGACACACCGCGACGTGTTCGCGGCGTGTGCGTGAGCGCCGCACCCTCGCGCGCGCACACGCGCGTCTTAATGTCCGTCAATATATCACTGCGCGCTCGTGTGGTGGTTGGCTGTCGACCTCATCGCACCGCGGGGAGGATTCCAACGACGCGGGATATGCCTGACGAAGATGAATAACGTGTTTAGCGGTACGTCGATACGCAAATACGAGCAGTATGCGCTGCTTCCCATGGAGGGTCCACGTGCAATTGGCGGCGGGGGCGGCCGCCGCAACTTTCGTGCCTCTTGCTGAGCATGATCGAGAACTCGCATTTCTTGATTCCGTAGCGGAACGTAATGAGACGTAAAGGGCAATTTGTATCTTGTAATCGCTGGAATAATACGAATCCCGCGGCGTTATGATTTTTTTTTCTTTTTTTTTTTTTTTTTTAACGCAGCACACGTCAAACACGATCGTGAGGTATAATATATTTGAGCTTTATAGAAGATTCGTGTGCGCGTACGTGCGTACGTGTGAGAGATGATTCTCTGATGATTTTCTATGGACCGTAGTTCCAACCAAAAGACATCTATACATAAAATGTCCGTTGTCATTCGCACCACATAAAATCTCCGATGACACAACCGCTCACTAAACCAGATCGTAAAAAGGAAACCGCGTCCATTCTTTTAACGAACGCACGTCTCGGAAGTTTATTGACGGAGTAACAACACGTCGGTTTGTTTTTAATAGCTGTTTCATCCTGTTGTGGAATTGTGGTTTTTACCGGGCCGTTTTCGGAAACCGACGTTCGGAAATAATAATTCGGAAATTGTATTGGAAATAATTCGGGACAATAAAATTCGAGTTTATGCGCGCGGCTACGAACTGGCGCAACAAACGCCGTTACGTTCATCTGCAAGGTGACGATCACTCCGAGGTGACAATTAAACGTAAATTTTGAGATAACTATGTTGTCAAAATATGCGTAAATAAACACATTATATCTACAAAAAAATAAAAAAATTTCATACAAGAATATAAAGGCCGAGTTTAATAAAAAAATTATTAAACTCTGTATTAAACTTCAGAGAATAATTTTTAAACATAATACAGAGAAGAAACAGAGTATCGGGACGGATATGAGTCAAAACACACGATGTACGTGTGTTTTTTATTGAATATAAAAACAATACAGATATTTCGATTCCTTTACTTGACTTTTCTTCTGTGTACAAACAATAATAATAAGAGAGATAATAATTATTAATATTGATTGTGACCACACAGTACACTCATTATACAAAGCATAACTCAGTCGCTCCCCGGTACAACACCAGAAGAATACAGGGAGAAGTCTCTCTCTCTCTCTTTGAAAGTTAAATTAATTAAAGTGCAATTTATAATAAAATAAAATTGTACACCTAATTTATAATAATTAATAATAAATCTTTGTCAAGAGAGAGATTATTTGACAGACTTATCAGTTCTTTAAAGTTATATAAACTCGCTCGCTGTATCACGCGCGAGTGAATAAATCTCGTAAAATTCCCAACAATCTCACCTGCGAAAATCTTCCGTTTGTGCTTAAACAGTCGTTTGGGCTACGACGTCGTCCCCCGTCTACAAGAAAGGTTCAAGTTTACGTTCGGAATATATCGCCTCGCTAATAAAACTACGACTACGTCGGAGAACTCTTATGTGGCGAAGTACGGTCTTGGCGGATATTTATTTCGCTACTTGAACCCGATATATATATATCGTTGTCGCGTCGTGACGAGATATAAACAAAATTACGTCCGAAACTGTTCCGAGATAGAGGAGGCGTGTTAAAACGATATCGCGCGGCGATTTGGCGCGTCAACCTCCCCGACAACAAAATGCCGCCTATCGCCTACGGGGTGATGTAAAATCGCGGGGACCGCCAATACGTCTCGCCCTCGTATCCTTCGCAAAGTAATGAGGCAGAAACCCCCCAGCTATGAATAGTTGCTCGCCGCAGTCGGAAGGGTGGGGGATTTGCGCGCGAGAGAGAGACGATAGCTTCTTCTCTGAATTATCACCGACTCGCACAAGAGCGTAAGAACGCGGAAGACGAGAATCGTTTTTATCTTAACGGCGATAATACCGCCGGATGTGCCCCATTAGATTCGGTTCATCAATCACCTCGAATTGTTTTCAGCTTTTGTACCGCTGGGCCTTTTGGCGCCCGCGTTCGTGTCACGCACCGTTTTGTCGGGAAGAAAAGTTTTTTTTTAGCGACGGAAATCACCGCGACGCGATATATTGTTCTCGTATATACTTACGCTTTTCTCTCTCTTAAAAACAGCGATTTATATAATACAAAAATACGTGTCTAAATAAAATTGTCGCAGCGAGGTTTCAACAACATTTCGACGAGAGTTTATTTTTCAGCTTCTTTTCTCTCTTCGTTTCTTAAACGTGAAATAAACTGCAACACACAATTAGCTACGTAAAACTCCCGCCGCAGCGAATTTATCAAAGCGTCTTTAGACGATTATGGCAATTTCTTTTTTTTTTTTTTTTTTTCTCGTGTATCGACCACAAAGGGAGAGCAAAGGGATATAACTCGTTACCCCGGGTAACTCGCGCTCGAGAACGACGGCAGAGTCCTCGTCGTCAGAAAATATATATACTGTATATATCAAAAGGAATACACTTGATATTAAACACGAAGATACAGATCTCAACGTTTAAGTGAATGCCAGGCGTCTTATCGACGTCGGCGCAAAGACTGTTCAGTTTTGTTCCTTTGGTCGGTTTCCTTTTCACAAGAAGCAAAGCTCGCGCGCGGCCGTTCCTCTATCTCTTCTTCTCCCCTTCTCTTGCGCCCCTATTTACCGTCCAATCCTCAATCTTCTACCGCTCTGCGTCGCCGTGCTTTCTAATTAGCAAAGACGTAGATTTCGTCGAGCTGCCGAGAATTCCGAGAGGTTTCTTAAAGCGGCGGCACTAGCGTGCTTGCTTCGAGAATATACAGCGTTTTGCGAGAGAGAGAAAGAGAGAGAGAGAGAGAGAGAGAGAGGAAGAGAGAGAGAGAGAGAAAGAGACAGGAAGATCCTTTCATACGCGAAACCCCTTGATATTTAATCTCGAGTGCTTCTTCGTTTGCGAGAGATTCTTCGAGAGTCGTCGGTGTCTCTTTTGCGTGCCATCGGCTCAATTCCAATCGGCAGGAGAATCACAAAATAACGCAATCGGCGTATTAATAAAATCCTCGCGGTCACGCTCCAGCACTCGACTTCAAATCTCCTCGCTGTGCTTTTTCTTGTCTTTGTTTTTTTTTTTCTTTTATTTTTTTCTTTTTTTTTTCTCTTGCATTTCTTTCTTCTCGATACAGAAAAACATAACGAAAGGGCAGCGAAAGGAGAACAAACGAGAGAAAACGAAAGACCAGAGGGCGCGGACTCGACTTTAACTTCGTTACTTACCGTCATTATGACCCGATAAAAAGTGTACAACTCTGTGGGCGCCATAATTCTCTGGAAAGCTGAATTAATATTAGGAAATGAGGAAACGAGGTGGCTCTTTTAAATTTAATCTCTTAATAAGATCATTCGTCAACGAGCCGCGAGCGATGAAGTGGCCGGGATTATTTTTAATCATCTCCCATCCCCTCACCCCGTCAACTTTCTCTCTCTCTCTCTCTCCCCGCGCCGTCGCGAGAGCTTTTATTAACGGCAGCTTAAGAACCCGGAGCCGCATCTGTTTCTCTTCCGCAATTTACACTCTCCTCGGCGAGTGATACGGCGAATACCACGGCTACAAAGTCTTCACTCGGCTACGCGGTTCGCTGAATTGCTTGAAGATAGGGCCGGTAATGACGTGTCCGCGCGCGTTAATAGAAATTAAATACGACGTGTATCACGCATCGTGCTCTAATCTCTCTCTCGGTCATACGGTAAAATTATTAAACGAAATGTGGTTAAACACGAGCAATTCAATTACAGAACAATTATTTGCTCTAACAGGCGCGCAGCGCGGATAAAATTAATTTTAATGATTGATAAATCGGCTTACATAATACGGCCATTCTAATTTTGAAACAGGATACTTACAATTAATGCTTCACAAATTAATGCAAAAGCGCGACGCGATCTGTTAGTGGATATATATATATATCTGTCTGTTATTATTATTGCTATCTATTATTATTATTATTATCATCATTATATTGTCGCGCAGACGCTAATATTATATATGCCGCCGAAATCGATTCCACGGAAGTTAATTTATCTTCTTCTCCTCTCCCTCTCCCCCCCTCCCCCTCGTCCTCTTTCTCTCCTTTTTTCCCGGTTTCACGCATCCAATACGTCCCACGGATCGGCAAGCCTTTGCGAATCTCCCGTCTGCGTCTGTCCCGACTGTGATTTCGTTTCGGTTAACAGCCAGGCGCAGTGGCTTTGAAAGTCGTTTAAGACGAGCCCGGTCGCAAGCTCTCGCTGGGGTTCTCCCGAGAACCGAGCTTCTGATTAAATAAAACGTGTCTGATATGGTGGATTTAATTTAGAAAGGCCCGCGAGGGGACGGCGGCGGATAGAAGACGAGTTGTGGGCGTAGGCGTCGGAAGAGGCACTTCGCTTTAGGTTTCGCGAGCTTTCTCCGAATAAATTGAAAATGATTGCCGAGACGGTGGTCCTGGATCGAACGCCCGGAATGAATGGTTGCCCCCGGGGCAACGGAGACCCGAAAGAGAGAGAGAGAGAGACGGCGAGTCTTTGCTGAGTGTTCTTGAAATAGCATCGTGTCAAGCCGACTAAAAAAAGACGTTTTTATTTGCCTTTTAATTTTTCGTCACGATCTTTGCATTTATTTTCACGTAACGTTCGAGACTTAATTTATTAGCCGCATCAAGAGGATACCGGACTTCTGTGTAAACCGGACGGAGATCTGTACACCGACGTTCTGAAAACCTAGATTTCTTTAATTTCTAGTTTTATTTACTGCATCACATGAAAAGTGCTCTTACAGAAGCAAATAAATATTACAAAAACTGCATAGCTTTTAAAAACGGGTATATAATGCTCTTTTTTTTATTCATAACGATAGCGTATGTTAACCTATACCGTCATCGCGCGAATATCTTTTTTTCTCATCAACTAGACATTCTAACTATAATCTGATTATCTCAATATGTTCTTTTTTGTCGTTTACTTTTATCGCTAAGTAAGTTTAAGTACGTATATAAGCTTACAAATAATTTTATCACACGACGACTATATAATGAGGTTATGGAATAAAACTGTGATAAGAAAACTTTTTTTCTTATTTTCGACAATCAAAAGTACTTAGCGAGAAATGTTGGCACAATCTGTTTATTTCTGTAGAAGCATTTTTGATTTGACGCAGTAAATGCGACACCAAAAGAAAATTAAAAACGTCGGTTCACAGATCTCTGTCGTCGGTATCCAATATTTTTTTAAATTGCTCTCTTTTTCGCGAATAATTTTATTATAATATATATATATATCTATCCCAGGGTAAATATCTGTTGTTCGCATATATTTTCCACACTCGCTGTTCTACTTCTAACTCGCGCGCATAATGCGCGGAGTGCATTGTATTCAAGAAGAGCATTCAATTACGTCGATTTTTTTTTACATTTCAAACGCGACGATCGACATATGCATAATAATATTTTCTAACTGACTGATGCAAAAGAAACAAAGTAAAAAGTGTAATATCTACCGTCCGAGAGCAACAACATCCACGAGACGTCGTATCAGTTTTCAATGAGCAATTTACCGCGAGTATTTATTTAGTTTAGCAGAAAATCGACTGTTAAAATTAAAAAAGCGGAACAGTTCGCGCAACATTAAATGTGATCTTTGCGCCGACGCATCTCGAGACTCTTCAAAAAAAAAAAAAAAAAAATCAACTCGCGATAGAATAAATAATTAATCGTGAGAGCGCCGGGGTGATTGCCCAGCTCTCGGTGGTAGCGGACGCAACACGTTAAATTAACCAATATGCGAATAGTTGGCTCCGGTGCACGTTGCCGGGTTCGAGTTATGGCGCCGCCGGTGCAGAACTGGCCGGGCCGCAGTGCGGTTTTCCGGATAATCAAGTGCGAAACAATCGGTGCTCTATCGAAATTCGCTGCGAACGCGAGCTTTACTTGTCTGCGGGGAGGAGTGCGTTCCATCTAGCGAGACTCGGGCTCTCTCTCTATTTCTCTGCGCCTTGCGGCCGCGCGCAGCTTAACGGCCATAGGATGCTTCAGATAGTTACGCAAACTGTAAAACAATCCGGCGCTTCGTACATATACGGTCGGCTTCCGAAACCTCTCTCTCTCTCTCTCTCTCGTCCCACGTTAACCTTTTTCGCACTTACCCCCGTACCATCCGAAATAGTTTGTCGTCGCGTTTAATCTACCCTGGTTTAATCACATCCGCTCGCGTGCCGTAACGCACGGAAGATTTAAACAGGCGGGAATAAAAAATTCCGATATAATCCGTTTTTTTAAATTCAATATGACATCGCGCTCGGATCTCATTAAAGTGTCGTAAAATTTTTGAAATTGGTTTTTGGGTTTGAATCGCGTTAGTGTCAATTCTCTCGAGACGTCATTTCACAATTTACTTCGTCAAGGTTTCAAGAGCAGTTCTCGATATCTCAGATCGGTGTAAAGATGACACGCGGTTCAAGCCCGAAAACTTATATTATCTTCAGAAATTCTTATAACACACCGCGAAATAAGCATCACGCGGATCGTATCACGAAATTATTTCACGTTACGAACATTTATTTCCGTCGTGTAAATTTTTTTTGTTTTCGATCGGGAAAGAGTTTTTTTTGGTTTATTTTTTTATCGAGAAGCGACTTCTCGCAGATATTGCGAAGCTTTTTACGGAGACTTAGGAGAAAGCGCGGTCGAAATATCTAGTGTTTGAATTTGGAACTTTTTTATTGCGTCCTTTTTCCACAACACGGGTCTGTATTACGGCGATTACGCTCGTGCTTGAAAATTTCCATCGGGGAATAAAAGATGTTTAAGAAGAAGAGAAGAAGATATAGATACTTCTTAAAGGACTTCGATAATCGATTACAAGTGCCATATATCCGCGGCAGACAGCACCCGGCGTATATAGACTCTTCTCTCGCGCGTCTTGCAGACACGACTCGTGGATGGGAACGAAAATGGATATGAAAAAAGGGGGGAAGAAAAGAAAAAGCGAGAGAGACATCCGTTCCACATTAGACGCGGTTGGAGTGCGGTTGGAGAATCAGAGATGGGGAATAAGTATTGTGTAAGGCCCGGGAGAAGCTCGCCCCCTCCCCCCTCCCTTTTCGTCGTCTCGAAAGAGCGAAGGCTTGAATTTTTATATATACGCGGCGGTATAAACTTTTCTTGCACACGCGGGGGCTCGCTTGGCTTGGCACCTGGTTTCTCGACGAAACTCGCGCGCGCGGAAACACGCCGCGAAGGGAGGAGAACCGCCTTGTGGCCTATCGATCGACAATTTCCTGGAACGCGATCATCGCGTTCTGCCCGCTTGTTGGCAGGCCTGGATTAAGATCGCACGCGGTCTTCTCTTTCTCTCCCCCCTCCCCTCCCCTCCCTCCCGTGGGCTCTCGAGGCCCACGTAATTAAGTCGTTCGTTCGAAGTTTCGCTGCGAAATCGTTCTTTCGCACTTATCTCCCCGTTACCACGGGAAGATCCCGCCGACAAATAACGACATACCCCAAACCGGCCTGGTTACTTATCGGGCTTTGATAAGTTTGCAACTAATTACAGACCCGGAAAGCCTGGAGGTTTGCCGGTAAATTCGCGTCTATGTGTAGCGCGTGTAGCTGCTTCGAGAGAGTTTTGATTATTTCTTTGGCTAACATTCCTCGCGTACATGCCTTTGCAATGGGATTCTCCGAGATTAAAGAAGATGTAACATTCACCGTCGCGCGCGCGCGCGCGCGCGCACTCGTTTCTTCTTAACCAGGTCGGTTGTTAAGCTGAAAAAGTAATCGTGTAGCGCGAGTCCATTATATTAGCTAGAGCTTTGAGATTAAACCCGCTGGAAATCTCGCTTGTTCATTCTCGGGGGAAAAAAAAATGTTACGACGAAGTGCATGTAGTTCGCGGCTTTAGCGGAGAGTGACTCTCAGTAGTTGGAAAATACACGCGAATGCGGCAAACGAGCACTCCCCCTTTGGCTTTCGCCGTGTTGATGTTACGTTGGAGTAACGGCAGGCAAGCAGGTCACTAATCGACATCGAAGCGCGGGAATGGAGTAAATTGTGTCATCCGCGACGGCGTTGTTTCCAACTCGGCGGTCAGCGCGGATTAGAAACTCCGGAAATCTGCAAATGGCTCTAATTGGTTTTCTCCCGGAAATGAGGGGAACCTAATTTTGCCTAACTCCGGCCGATATAGTCGGGCAGAGGCCCGCGGCAGCCGCGCCTTTTCGTAGTTTCGCGAATGTTATATATACACAATACGTTGGTTTTCACTTTTCACTTATGCAACGCGACTAATTCGTAAGCCGAGGCGGTCCCAAAGTGACACTGTGCTCGAATTAACTTTTCGTGTATAGTTTGCATTTATATATTCACACCGAAAAAATTATATTCTCGTAAGTAGAAGATTTTATACTTAAAAAATCTTCTTAAAGATTTTAGATGATATTCTTCTGAAATTAAGAATATATTCTTAATTTAAGAATATACATAGTCTTTTTCGATAGTGAGATATGTTTTTTTTAATAATTAAAAATAATATAAGTTAAATAATATAAGTGTTGAAATTATTATTATACTGTATTTTAGTTTACATTTCATTATAAAAATAATCATTAAAAAGAATATAAATATAGATATATAGATTATGATCATTAAAAATAAAAAATTAAACATAGGTAATATGTATGAGACACTTTAAAATGTAATAAAAATAAAATTATTTAAAAAATCTTACAAAATATCGTTATTAATGCAAAAGATATATAGATTACGTACTGATTATATATATAAATCTAATTAGTATATATTCTATTAGTATATATTCTAATCAGTATATATTCTTATCAATATTACTTATTTAGAGGATTTTTCTCTTAAAATAAGAAACTTTTCTTGGCGCCTATTTTAGTATAAAATATACTTAAAGTAAGTGGGATATCCTCAAAACAAGAATACAATTTTTTCGGTGCAGGTATCAAGTCCAGGATCACGCGTCTCGTTAAAAACCCCTAGCTGTTATAATTAATTTCAAGTCAATCTGATTTCGCGGGGTGCGCGATAAAAAATTTTGAATTTCCACAAATAGGTTGTTTCATCATTCGCGTTGAAATGATAATAAGATTAATTCGGATTAATTCACGTGACACATATTTTAACACAATTTAAACGCGACACTTTTCTTTCTCGACACATATATATTAATTTGGCGTTAATCTCGCAAGGTTTGACCCGACGCGAGAATTTGTGCGAATAATTTGAAAATTGAAATATTGTGTTTCATCACATATATTGATGATTGCCATCACTACGCCCACGGTTTGATAATGACAACACTAATCAACGAATTTCATCGTGTTGATGGATGTCCGTGACACAAACAAGAATATCGGGTTGCGTATCATATAATATGAAAGTCGAGAGATATGTCGGGCGCGATGTCGACTGTGGATACCGTACGTACGTAGGCGAACATTTAGCGGAAATCCTTGAATTCGCAATTATATCGGATATGAATTGAATCTCGTGCGAGCGGGCAATGGGTACCGTACTCGTAATATTCCCGAATCAGCTGAGGTCGGCGGAAACGTTTTGAAGCCCAAACGATATTATCCTGTTTGTTTTCCGTCTGTGTTTGCGCCGCAACCCCAAATTGCCGTTGCAATGTCGGCCTTTCGATTGTCAAAAATCCAATCCGCGTGCGTGGGTGTAATATTGCTTGTCATATTCGTTTCCGTTGGGCCGCGGGCACGAAAATTCCGAATCTCGTCTGATAAAATCTTGTTTTTTTTTTTTTTTTTTTTTTTTTTTTTAAACAAATGCGTAAAGCGAGCTGTGCTCGAAACCGGAATATGGATCAATTCGCGCATCAATTTGATACTTTATATATCGAAAATTACCGTGATAAGCCGCACGGCGATTGATTCCGCCGTACCTACTTTCTCTCGCGCTCCAACGTCCCATTTTCATGACGAAATTTATGGCTATTACCCGATGGCGTTTACGCGGGCGATACGATGGCTTATCTGGATAATGAGGGCCGTTCAAAAATGGCCACGTAGCCCGTTCATTTTGCCGTCCTTCGCGTTGAGATACAGGACATTCCGCCGTGATATCGGCGGTCTTATCGCTACCCCCCTCCCCCCCCCGATAAAACCGCGACGGGCGACGGCATCAATTTGCAATATTTTCGTGTTAGTCGTGCGACAAGTAGTTATATCCGGCAAAAGGATCGTTTCCCAAGGAAAGTTTCGCGGTGATTTGGCCTTTCGAAGGCCTAAATATAAGAGCCAGCGGCAACGACAATATAACAAGATCAAGATGATACACAAAATCTTCAAGCAAAAACTTTCGGAGCGAACATTCTCGATAATAAGTGAAAATAAAACCCGATATTCCGATGTGTAACACGTTCGATCGAAAAATTATACGAAACTGCGATATAAATAAGGGAATCAAGTTGTTTGTCGTAAAAATGTGAAAAGAGGCACGTTTAAGATATTGACAATCTCAGCGTGTGTACACTTTCGCTTTTCGAAAGACGCGCGCGTTTTCCTACCTACCTTCTTCTTCTTTTTCTTCTTCGTCTTCTTCTTTTGCCTCGCCAGAATTGATACGCTGCCTCGGAACCGGCGATTCCACAACGCCACGGGTGGATGGGAAACTCAACGAGTCGAATCTGAGAGACCGATAAACGCTCGAAACTTCGAGAGAGCTTCTGCACGAAGCGTTTTCCGCAAAGCGATCCCTCTCTCTCTCGTCGGTGCGTTTAACGAATGGCGTGCCACCGGCAACTGTTTGTATTGCCGCGCGACTTCACTCGCGCTTCAAAGCACACATAGCAGCCGCGTTCTTCGAGTAAAAGTCGTGCGCGCTTCCCGCCTGCGAACGATCGCCGCGCGCGGCGGGAGATGCGTTTTCGTCCGAAATGAAACGTCAAACAATGATTTGCTACGAACGACTTTGGGTTAAACGTGGATTTGTAATTTCGTACCCGCACGTACATACGTACGTTTTTGTTTCGTAATCCCGGCGCACAAGTTTTCTGGAGCACGTGCACAAACATGGCGTGTGTGTTTGTTGTTTTGTAAAATATAAACGCGATGCGCGGCAAACAAAGGGTAGGATAAAAACTTTGCCGTGCTGCGCGCGCAAACAATCGCTCAATTAACCGCATTTTGTACGGACTTTTGCGTCCTTTTGCAACTCTCTCTCTCGAACAAAATTGGAATTTAAACAAATATTTTTAGCCCATCTTAGGGTTTACAAAAAAACAAATTAGACATTAATTTCAACGTGTGTCGAGAGTTTGTGTCACAAACTCTCGATGTATATACACGATGTATGTAGGAAAAGAATTTCTCTCTCACGCTCTCTCGATTCTGGCGCGCGTTATATATCTCTCATTCATATACGCATATATTTTATTCATTATGAAAACAGAATCACACGTTTTACCTGCGTTAATATATCGCATATTTGAAGCTATTCCACTTCACGTGACGCAATTTAACGCGCGCTCTTCTCACAGAAATATTCTCCAACAGAATCGAAAAGTGAGAACGCTTATCTACGTGCCATTTAGTGCCAAATCCATTCTACGGCTTGGCCGCAGCATAACCGATAACGCTGAAATTGCGAAATAATATTTTAACAGAATCACGTCTGGCCGGACCGTAAATTTGCGGACTTTAATTAAAAGTTTCATTGAAAGCGGAAGGTCGATCCGTGGCACGCATTGTTAGGTGGTGTGGTAAATAATAAAGCCGCGCGCGCCTACTCGATCAAAATAAATTTTCGCGTTTCAAGAAAATGCTCATTTTACTGGAAGCTTTATAGAAAGGGCGCGGCGCGCGACTACGACGCGCGCCGCGTCTACAATGGGGTCGCCAAATATTGCGAAACAAAGGCGCGATTAACTTTTTTTTTTTCTTTTTTGTCTCGCTGGAAATGACTTCCCTCTCGAAGCGTTATAATGTCGGGAGTCGACGTGCAATTTTTAGCGGACATAAAAGCTCTTGAACGTTTATGCATTTTCTTCTTCAACAGCCACATCCGACCATTTCGCGCATATAATAATTGCGTTAAACACAAACTAGTCATAGTTTTTATTTCTATCGTCGCACGAAATACAGGAAATTTGTGTGTTAATTCTATTAGTCACGAAATATAATAAGAGAGAAGATGCCCGTCTATCGATTACGGAAGCTCGTCTGGATCAGCATATTATCAAAATCTGATTAGTGGTTTAGCCGAATTACGTGAAGTTAACCGAATTATCCTATCCTATCCTCTTCCTTACTTTTTTTACCCGTCGCCGCTGACTTTGACCCGTAAGCAAGCACGCTAGTGACGTGCTTCTTATAAGATATTTTTACCCCGCAGCCCAACTCTCTCTCATTCTTCGGCGGAGTGCATTATTCTGTTCCATTAGGCGATAATATGAAAGCTTTTCGCTTATGCATGCGATGGAATTAAAATTTTTGTGTCGCATAAAAGTTGAGAAATTAATATTACGTTGACATGCGTATCATAGAAATATTACAGGGTAACTCCGGTCGCACCTCCAAAATTTTATCAAACAATATTTACGGTGTATTATTTGGATGGAAATGGCTGTATGGAGCCTTCGCAGGATGCAGTAATAATTAGTTTAAAACAATATTTGTTTCAAAACGTTTCGACTTTATTTGAAGTCCTTATCAATTGATCTTTACATAAAAAAATTAAACAGATTAAAAATTAAAAATTAAAAAGCATCTTGTTACATTGAGGTCAAGTCCGTCAAACTACACACAATAACATTTTAAAAATTTAACGATTTAACATGGTATAAAACGTCGTAAGATGTTATTGTGTGTAGTTTGATGGACTTGACCTCAATGTAACAAGATGCTTTTTAATTTTTAATTTTTTTATATAAAAATCAATTGATAAGGACTTCAAATAAAGTCGAAACGTTTTGACAAATATTGTTTTAAACATTGGATTTACCAAGGAAAGCCCGAGGGGTGACACCTCAACATCCTACAATATTTACAGTGTTAAAGACACAAATGAACTATATCGATAAACACTTTATACTGTCTTTTACTATAAAAAAAAATTACGAATACAAAATCTTTATTTCTTATAAAAAACTAAAAAAAAATATTTCTAAAACCTCTTTTATTTTTGCCATATATCCCATGGGAGCGAGTTATATGGCCATGTATGGATGAGATATGTGACTCATAAAAAAATCTTAAACTACATACAACATTTTCTTGCAACAACATATTTCACTATTGATTTGTATAAAAGTGTATTCACTTGTATACATTACCATTATGTATTATTAAATAAATAATAGGCAAGAGATAAAAATGCGCGAGAAAAGAATGCTGAGCTTGTTGGAAAAAAGTGTAATATTGCGCATATTCGCGCAGACGCGAGCGCATGTGTTTTACGAGAGGCACGTATTCCACACATTAAAACTGCCGTACATCCCAAACTAGGAAAATAAAAGCTGATTAAAGGATATTAAAATGATTAAAACATATTAGAGCTAATCTAAGTATTTGTAATTTTTTTTTGCTATATTCCGTTCTTTAATAGTTTTTCTTATATATCGCAAAATACTCGCTGAGCTTTTTATGAACTCTCTTTTTGTAATAGTCATTACGTATCTGAAAATATAATCTGCGCTATTTATCACGTTGAAATCGACTAAACTGGCGATGTGTGTGATCGATAGTGATAATAAAAAAAAAAAAAAACTGAAATCACAATACAAATAAAACATACAATGCTAACGTAATACAAGGCACGTAACAGAGTGGTGGTACGCAAATTATCTTCACTCTTTCTATTTTTTTTTTTTTTTTGATCCTATGCGGCGTAAAACCCAAATCCCGGAGTTATTTTTATAAAAAGCTTCCCATAATTTTGCGTGTACTAATTACATGAAACATTCTGTGTTTAAAAAAAACATGTAGACATTCAGTTTCTGCAATTTAAAAATAATGCGAGCTTACTCGCATTGTGATTTATTTTTTTTTTATTTTTTTTTTTAACACCAGAGCTCTCACATACGTTTGTTCCACGAACATTTGTTTTTTTCACGCATCGATTGCGTTCCTCGGTCGAATAATTTCGCGAGCTGATTTACGCATTTCCGTTACGAGTGCCGTGATTCGAGACGACTCGATTACCGTTGTGCCTGACATGGCTCGTGGGGAGGAACGCGCGCGCGGATTTTCGTGACTTTCAGACGCGTCGCCGCCGCGCCTTTGCTGAGTGTAATATATAATGGATTTTTGGGCCGGAAATGGCGAGATGTCCATAGATCATGAACCCCACTTCCGTCGCACCTAAACCCTACCGGAGACTCACGCGGTCTGATTTATTTTTCTGCCGCGGCGGCGCGAGAGCAGCGTTACCCGTTCTCTCGCAAGTCCATTATCTTCGTGGTAGTTTTCCCCCGATTTGTTGCCCCGCGAATTTCCCTTTTGCCACACAACCCGCCGCCAAGTGCGTCATTATACAAGCGGCCGTTCTCATAGCCATTGGGAAATAACGAGCGCACACTCTCGTCGCGCGTAATCGTTAGATCTTCGAATAATAATCACGCAATTAGAATATTAATTAATCTCAGACAATATCCGCGTGTTAAATTTAATTTGTTATTAATAAAATGTTACAACTGCGAACGTTTCGATCGAGGAATGCGGTTTTTGCATCAATGCAACATTTAGTTACGTAAACAGCCACGTACAAGTTTTACAAATTTGAGTTCTTAAATAAACAAATTTGACGCACAATTTAACACACAACCAACTGTGTGTGTTTGAGAGTTTCTATTGATCTTAACTTCGCGTTTAAAGAGCTTTCGGCAAATCTTGTTAATCTTGTTAATTGGAAAAAATATTATCACACGTCACTTGAATTTATTGACACTTGAAATGTCTCGATCTCTCAAAATGTTGTTCGAGCGGCGATAGAAAAAATCAATTAACACGTTTCTAAATCATCGCGATTCAATTGGTCGTATCATTTTGTGATCGATGCGAATATTCCATTATTCGTTCAATTGTCATATTTTTTCGTGCCTCACATACGCGGTTGATCCCACTTAACCTTCGTCAGTGCAAACACATAAACTTGAGAGGTGCACAAATTACAAAGCCGCCTTGCGTACGAGCGGCGGTCATGCAATCGACTCGCAGCAAGTTATCCCTCCCGTATCTCGACATACCGCGTATTTATTCAAATTGCACGGACACGTTCGATCTGTATGCCCCTCATTACCAGCCACTTGAAAACCATCGATTACAGCGCGGTCTGCACGTTGCGGCGCGTCCGCAGCCGCCCATTACCCTTCTTTCTCATTTTTTTTTCCCCCTTTTTCAGACTTTTCACCGCCGCGACCTTTTTCTCGCCAAAATTACACGAAATTCATCGCGGCACGTAAAACAGTTTTTTTTTTAATTTTTTTTTTTTTTAATTTTTTTTTTTTTAAACGCTCGCACGAAATTCGTTCTTGCATGTGAGAAATATGTTTGAACCTGATGTTGACCCCCTTGAACATCGGTTTCGAGCTTGTATTAATAAGAGAGCACGGATACCTAATTACTTTAACTGTGTGTGCTTACGTCACGCACGCTGCTTACGAAACGCCTGATGGTGCCGCAATTGCAAACAAATAGAGTTTCGCAGCATGGTTAGCATGGTCCGTCGTCGGAACCGGTTTGCGCGCGGGAGACAAAAATCGCGCCAGCGCTTAATTATTGCGCGCGGAAAATACACGCGGGAAGGGGTTTTTTTTGTGCACAAATTCTCACGCACGAAATTCCGTCTTGTTCCTGTAATATCATCATCGCGGAGGGCGAGAGAAACAAAAGACGATGCTGACGAGAAGAAACATTTTTCGACGATCGATGTTGAAAAAAGATAAAGAACGAAGAGCGACGAAATGCTTAAACGGGGAACAAAAGTTTTTTATGTTCGGTGTTTCGTCCTGAATAAAGCGCTCGCTTTCGAAATATTATTACGACGGAGAGTAAGTCGCGAAGACAGGCGCCCGTATCATGGAAAATAATAAGTCTCGGGCAATCCGTGCCCCTGGGCTTCCTGAAAAGCGAAGAGTCGGTTTAAGTGAAACGAGGACGGGAAACACGAGCGAGAAGAGAAAGAGAGAGAGAGAGAAAAAAGACGCCGCGGAAAGAAAACGATTGAGATGCGAGACGACGAAAGACTCGTCAGTGCTGAGAAGACCCGTGGGACTCGAGATGTCGGAACTAAAAGACAGTAGTAGCCCGAAGTAAATCGCCAGGGATCTCTAACGATTCTCGCTTTACAAACTGCGATTTCTGATTACATTTATCTCCCTGTTGTTCTCTCCGTGTTTTCTTTAATTGTTGCAAAAGTGGGTCGCGAGCGTTGATGAGCCCAATTTCTAGTTGCCGCGCAAGCGTGACGATAATTGTTTAAGTGTGGCAAATTAGAACTTGAAGAAATTTTGATAAAACTGCGCAAGATTACAAAAACGCGGAAGGTTTCGTTTTGAATAACACGCGGCGGAGAAATCTGATTTGTCGAAAATTTCATTTAAATGTGACAACACGGAACTGCGTCGCCGTCGACGAAAAACGAAGAAGACGAAGAAGAAGAAGAAGAAGGAAACAGGCGGGAGAGACAGGAGAGAAGATGTAGTTATGCGCGCGTGTAAGAGCGGTTGTTCCGCCGCGCGCGCGCGGCGGGACATTTGTAATATGACGTGTCGCAGCGTGAAATCCGGACAGAAATTCCAAACGAGCGCGCAATGGAATCACGCGAAATCTATCTCGCGACGAGAGTGTAAGTGAGAGTAAGAGAAAGGGCCGCTTGAGGGTGAGAGTGAAAGCCGGGGGTCAGCCGGGGCGACATACAGCGCGCGAGGGGGAGTAGTAAAAGGGGATGGGGATGGAGCGTAAAGGCAAGCAATCCGACGCGCAGCGGGAGATGGAAACTCCGGGAGAGGAGGGTGTCGCTATTTTTCATTAACCGCCCGATAAAGCAAGAGCGATCCCCCCTCCTCCCTCGCGATGTTTTATTTCGTTCGACTCTTTCTCCCCGCGCTCGCGCGCTTTTCTTCTGTATCTCTTTCTCTCCTCTTCACAACCGCTTTCGTCTCTTTCGTTCTCTGTCCTTTTCTTCTTTCGCTGTTGCGAATCTCTGTTGCGCGCTCGTGTCCTCGTCTCGCGCTCGCGAATTTTCTCTCTCTCTCGTTTTCCCGCACGAATCTCTTCCCTCCGTGAGGAGGCGCACCTTTTGTCGACCCGGAGCAGTTCGTTTTTTTTTCTTTTTTTTTTGCTATTTTATTCAACTTTTTCGCGAGAGGGAGGAATCCTTTTATTACCTGGGCGCGCGACTCCAGTGTTTAGCGGACAATAAGCCGATGAAAGCTACGTTTGAGCCCGAGGGTCCTTTGAAAAGTCCTTTCTCACCAACCTCACGTTTTTTTTCCGTCTCCCTCACTCTCGCTTTTCCTCTTCCAGCCTTCTCTCTCTCTCCCTCTCTCTCTCTCTCTCTCTCTCTCTCTCTCTCTCACACACACACACACACACACACATTTCTGTCGCACATGCTCCCGTTCCTATTCTCTTTCCCTCCGTCGTTGACCCGGTCCCCTTCCTCCGGCGTGAAAATTTCGCACCGCTTTTTTGTTTCCCGCCTGCTCTTTGCGTTCTTATTTACCACTCCGATTCTTTGCGCGGCGAGAGAGAGAGTTCTTATACTTCGGAAAGTATCCCAACGGTAAAACACTAGAGCTTGTTTAAGCTTCCGGAAAAGAAGCATAAAATTTCGCGAAAAAGAGAGATAAAACCTGGCGCGTCTCGTATCTCGATTGAATCTAGATAATCTATAAGTATAAGAATTTCGTATGGGAGTATCCGTTTTGTAACTTTCCTGAGACAACGGAGAAGAACCGTGATCTTGAATAAAACCGTGTGTCTACACGGTGAAAATATCGTAAGAAGTCGCATTTTTCCGCAACGTGCACTTCGTCACCGCCGACACCGCGAAAAACATAAGGCGATATATAAAACTCTTTTTTTATATTTATATACAAAAGTTGTTACATCTGTGTTTCGATACGAGACACAAGAGGGAAGTAGTAAAATTTTTGATACTTCGCACACATCGCATTGTTAAAAAACATCGCGACGCGCGCGTATTGTACGACTTCTCTGCTTGCGTGTGTGTGTGTGTGTGTTTTGCTCTCTTCGCGAGATGGAAAGATGAAATCCATATAATAACGTACATTCTCGCTCACTTATCGGAGAACACGCGGCGAGTGAGAATTCCGGACGCGGAATATATATATATCGTCGCGAACACACACTGTGTGTCTCGACGACTTCTCGAGAAAAACGTTCAATCGTCGCGAAATTTGTTGGCGGCGCGAGATTACGTCGCCTTGATTTATCGGCGGAAATTACCGCGTCTCTTCTATCTGACGAGATGAAGAGCGAGACACCGAACGCGTTCGCGTAAACGCGGAAGGAAGATCCTCCGCGGATGAGACCCGGGGAAAGAAATAAGGCGTTGATGGCGTGAAGTCGCGCGCGCGTGTTTAACGCCTAGCGGTTGCCCAGCGAACAAAATAAATAATCACGCGCGATATGTTCGCGAAGAGAGCGGGCGAGAGAAGCTTTGTCGCGAAGTATTATCTTTTCCCTACGCTCGTAAAACCGAGGAACTGGACGAGAATGTCGAAAATGTCCGGAGATATTCAGCGATGTGTTACGTAAGGACCGAAGTGTTGGATAGTAGCGCGGAAAGTGCTGGCTGTCCCTCGAGGCTGGGACAGTCCGCGTCGTTGGCGGGCAGAAACGTCTCTCATTACTCGCGAAATGACAACGGGACGGCGACGACGAGCGGTAGACGAATGCGATTTTGATGGCGTTGCGGCGGCAGGTCCCTCGTATCTACGTCGTCGTAGCCAGTGATTCGTTTTGCAGCGGCTGTTATGCCGCGGCGTTCTCGAGAGCCGAAGTCGTGAATCTGCGGACGGTTTTATAGAAGCGCGCGGGGGTTTATAGAGACCCGGGCGCACACTCCGTTCGGCGAAAATAACGGCGGCGCTTGGGACGGGCAAATTAGATGGGCGAGAGTTCGGAGACCGGCTGAGAGAGAGAGAGAGAGAGAGAGAGAGAGAGAGAGAGAGAAGGGAGAGAAGTCGGATTTCAGTGAGATAGATTTGAATTGCATCTAAAGGAAGATTAATGGCAGAGACACAGTATTACTTTGTGTGGTAGATTATTAAATGGCGAGATGAAGAGTTTTTTTTGATCGGAGAAAGAGATTCATAGATTCCGCGGAAACATGTCTCCGCGATGGCGTAATAACTTCTAGGGAAAAAAAAAAAAAAAAAAAAAAAAAGGGCTCTCTCTCCCCCTTCCGAGATTAATCTCCTTTGCGTTAAAAGTCTCCGCTTTAACCGGTTTTTAAATTCGACTGAAAGAATCAATTATGACTGTCTAAACGATTCAACTTTGCGCTATCGCGCGAAAGTCCAAGTTTTAATGCAGGAAGGGCTCCTGTGTTGATTGCGCGACTCCTCCTCTCCCCCTACCCCCCCCTCCCCGTCCTCTTCCCCGAAAGAGAGCCAAGAGTCGTGAACGACGAGAGTGGGAGGGCAAATAAATGAAGGCAGAGAGACTTAATGAGAGCCGCGAGCGCATTCATATTTATGTGAACGAACCAGCGTAGCCCCGGCGTGGCGTAGCACTGAATCAGACTCGCGCCAACACCCCCGTACCCTCCTCTCTCTCGCCGGCCAACCCCGCGCCGCTCTAGAAACCGACCCTATTTGTTTTTATAATTCTACTTGAATAATTGCCAGCTTCCACCGCATTCCCCGCCTCTCGCTTCAACGTGGCCACCGCGCATGGTAACCGCTCTTGTGTAGTTTACTTCTCTCTCTCTCTCTCTCTCTTTCTTTTTCTGAACGAGAAAAAAAAAAGAGGAGCCGACTGAAACATCGTGTTCTCTCTGCCGACCTGTGCTCGGCATGAAGTTTGTACCGCAACCTCCTCCTCCCGAAAACGAAGCCATCAATTCTTTTCCCGACAGTGGCATTATTAATTGCTCATTTAACACGTTGGTTTGCTCGCGTCTTGTTCAATGAAGATTACATTTATATTTCGTGCAACACAGAAAAGAGTCTTTGGTCTCTCGGTTTCTCTCTTTGTTGACAAGACCGAGCCGCGGCTGCTTTATTAACCTCTTGAGAACGAACGTCGACTATACAGTCGACGGCCACCGAATGAATCTGTAGACGGCCCGAGCGTCGACTATAGTCGACAATTGCCGAAAGCATTCGATTGTTATTTACGTTCTTTAGTCTGAACACTTCGTTGTATAAGTAGTGTTTGTATCAACTCTTGTGTCTGTCAATTTTTTAATTTAATACGTTTGTGCTTGCGGCTCGCGACTAGTCAAGTGACGTTACGCGGCGGACGAGCGCCGAAGAGGTTAATGAACGATTCATTATGTGGAGGCAGAGAAGCCACCTGATGAATTTTAAAACGAAATACGATATTATTCGATTCGTTGCCAAGGCGTCGCGTGCTGTAAGTCGTCAAGTTGCTCGGTTGCCAAGGAACTCGAATCGGGCTAGCGTTGATTTCGGTTTGATGTCGACGACGACGGAACGACGAGGTTGTTTTCTTTCCGTTGTATATAAACTGGCGCTGATTCAAGGTGGCCGAGCGACGACACGGCCATGCCTGTCGCCTGAAATTCGCAAAGAGAGAATCGAGAGTTATTTACTTTGGCTCGATGTTGAGAACGACGTTCTGGGTTCGCTTTCGCTCGGCGAAAAGAAGCCAAGCGCGGCTTTTTCTCTTTCAGCTACTTTCTCCGTACTGGAAAATACGCCTTGATCCCGGTCTATATAACGTTTCCGTGATTTCCGTCGCGTTTGTATTCCGGAACAGAAACGGCGGTCAGGGAACTCTCTCTCTCTCTCTCTCTCTCTCTCTCTCTCTCTCT
>NW_018020621.1:111443-128131 GCF_002006095.1 Pseudomyrmex gracilis | reverse complement strand
GGAAGGTGAGGAACTGCGAGGGGGGGGAGAAAAAGATAACGACGGAGGTCTTCGGCGACGAGGAATCTTTTTAAAGAGGTCAAACGTAAAGGCCGTACGTGCGTCGGGCAGTAACCAGAGCGGAGCGGAAATTGGGCGGAACGTCATGAAGAAAATGCGAGAGACAATTTTTGAAGCGGCGTTGTGTCGCGGCGTTGCGGTGGATCGAATTCGGTAATGAGTTTCTGCAGTGCGCGGCGGCAATTTCCGGTTTGCATTAATCTTGCAAGGTAATTGGCGACTGACGTTGAAAACAACACTGTGGAAAAAAAAATCGTGTCTCGAAAGTGTCGACTAAATGACATTTGCACCATCGTTCAGTTTCACTCGCGGCATTCGAATAGTTGCGTCGTCGATTTCGACGACGACAATATATATAGTATATATATATCGCCACGGAAAACGGTTCTCGTCGTTCGTTCTGAATCGCTTTACGAAATACTTTCGAGCAGGAATGTTGCCCCGATGGTGGTTAGCGTTCGATAAATTCCCCGGGCCCCGGGCATCACCGGTGACCAAAGCGTTCGCGTTCCTGGTGGAAGATAATTTAGATTCCTGGGGTGTGATTTTTTTTAACGGTCTTTTATATCACTCTTCCCACCTCTCGACGCCGGTTACCGTTGACGGAAAACCATCGCTTATACAACGGTGCATTCCTCGCTCGCGGTCTCTGTGGTCCAAGTTTATTTTGTATCAAAAAACTACGCGGTGACTCGCTGCGCTGCAACAATTGACTCCCTGCTTCATAATATCGCGTCGAGATTTATGATACGCGGTCTCGCACCGTTCTTAGGTTTTTATATTGATCACATTTTTTATGTTTTATAAAAGAATTAATAACAATTAAAGAACGAACTCCTTGGTGGCCCCGAATTGGGATGGCGCCTGTGCGGAATGCGGAAGAATTCGAATTTGACTCCTGGCCAAGGTGTCTTTTTCGCGATAGAGTTTGTAATTTTTAAAGGGAAGAAGAGCAAATGAAGATACTTCATCTGTGTGACGCAGACCAAGCATTCGAGATGAATTTTCGAATTGAAATTCAGCTCGAATTACGACATGTAACAATTTCCACGTTTAAATAAATAAAATAAATTTATTTGCATTAACATCTAGCACATCGACGACCGAATATTTTTTCTGCAGAATTAATGTTAGTTTCTCATTATGGTGCCGTTAGTTTCCA
The DNA here is from genome assembly GCF_002006095.1 of Pseudomyrmex gracilis. NCBI lineage: Eukaryota > Metazoa > Arthropoda > Insecta > Hymenoptera > Formicidae > Pseudomyrmex > Pseudomyrmex gracilis. Next base: position 126,909 of record NW_018020621.1, on the reverse strand, counting down.
CGCGATCGAGAATCGAGTTTCCACGCACAAAAGAAGATCGAGCGTATGTGGTGATCGCTGTTGGTTGGTTCCAGTGTACAAACGCTCTTGTGTTATTACGCGCGGTCGCAAAATAAATCGCAAGGAGTTAATTTCGATGAAAGCAACGCTGCCTAACTATTGCACGATTTTCCAAATATCAATTTACCGAGCTGCTACACGAAGCAGTAAGAAGCAACAAGTCCAAAACAACGCAGTTAGTCTACTAGAAGAATTAATTAGCTAGTATTCTCACGAACGCGATTGTGACTTTGCGCGCCGCAATATCGTCGCGCAATGCGTCGCATTTTGCCGTGAGTTATCGAATAATTATGACGATTGCCGGCGCAATACACGTAGAACCAGGTGCGCTAAGATTAGTGGCGTCGGCTAACGTTAGAACTCTCCGTAGTTGGAGAAAGAGGAAAGGGTGAGGGGCGAGGCGGAAAGGAGGTCTTGAGTTACCACTACCGTCGGGTTTCCGACTGCGACTGCAACGTCTACCAATAAGGAGCGTAGAAACACGAAGGCAGAAAGCCGACGAGGAAGGAAGAACGTACTGGTCTCGGTGGAAGGGTGAAATAATTGTCGGGGCGCGTGACTCCCATGCCAAGCATCCCTTATACTTGGAGCCAGCCAGCCAAGAGTCTGGAACCACCGCAATGCACCTATAAACTTAATACTGCCGTTTGCCGGGGCGCTCGCCTATGACCGTCTTTCTCTCCACTTCACATCCGACCGTGCCTCTGCTCCGCTCGCGCTCTCTATGGTTCTGCCGTCGACTGCCTTGCATTCGCCTTCGCGCGGCTCGATACGACATCGTATATCCGCGATATTCTTGGAAGCCTCGTACCTGCGCCACAGTTGTCTCGTCGTATTTTCAATTTTTATTCGGCAATCACATATCCGCGGGATTTCTATGACTTGGCGCTTCGAACGGATTCTTCTCTAAAATGTCACCGTTGTTGAATACCGTCATTACGTAGATAGAAAAGTTGCGCGAACGGACTTGTTGTGACGATAGCAGCGCGAAAGTTCTTTTATCTCTCTAGCACAAGTAACTTTTGCAAACTCGGCACGAGAAGAATTGTTTTTAGTTTTTCTTTAGAGACAAGTTTGTTCCATAATTTCTTAATAAAAATTTACATAATATTTAAATTTACATTTTGGCTCCCATATGTGTATTTTGCAAACAAATAACTATAAACAAAATTTGTTGTCACGTACAAAATACAGTACAATTTTTTCTATCTTTCAAAGTTTATTTGTTCAAAGTGAGAGAAAAAAAAGAGAAAGAGAGAGATTGATTGATTGATTGATTGATTGATTGGAGCTTTATTTATTAGAGCACTCTGGGAGAATTTCCCTCAAGCCATCAAAAAATGGCAAAAACTTGGAAAAGTATACGAAACTATAATAAAAATGACAGCAAATAAATTATAAACGAGTATGAAATATAACAAAATGAAAATAATATATTTAACAAGAAAAAAAGAGAAAAATATAAAAATAAAAACTTAGAGACTAAAGAAAACACATGAAACGATAACAAAATCAATAAAAGAAAGAAGAAAGAGAGAGAGAGAGAGAGAGAGAGACTGAGTTTATAGAAGTACGCCTGCGCGATATAGTTGTATTTAAAATATCTTGTTACTGTTTTACTTTCTGTTGAATATTCCTATTGAAATGACAGTAATAATGAGTGGGGGCAGAAAATTTTCGGACACTTTATTACAGTTTAATGCATTTGTTGTTTGCGGTTGTTATTACCGCTTCAGAATATCCTGACGTTTACCTTGTATTTTCAGAACACGTATTTGAGAAGCAGATGTTAGACGTTCATCTTCAAACGAATATTCAGCAAAGTTGCGCCACTCTGTCTTTTCTTAAGAGCATGAATATGTATGCCGCGTGTATACAAAATGAATGAATAAATACGAACTTATAACCCACGGTGCAAGATATCATGACTGTAACTTTAAGGCAAACTTCTTGCGCTAGAATACCAAATTACCTCGGGCCAGATCAGCTAAACGATCGCTAACTCCGCAATTGTATTACGATATTGCACGAAGAAATATCATGAACTTTCATGGATGTGAATTGAAGGAACTTTATTGGGGAGAATAAAAGATTTGCACTTACGTGAGAGATTTCACACGTACGTGTTTAAATAATAATAAAATTATATTTAAACGAAACAGAAGAGATAATGAATTATTTTCTGGATTGGAAACGCTTGCGCATATTTTCCTCTCGCGCATAACTTCGTGTTTCTAAAGAGAGCTCGAAGGGAGGAGCTTGACAAATTCGTAGGGGAGAAAGAGAAATGTGCATCAGTTCCGAGTCGTTCCGATATCAGAACGGGAGGGAGGTTCTCGCAGAGAAAACACAGCTCTAATCTTCATCCCACGAGGGGAGAAACTTTCGCTGCGGAAGAAAAGGGGGAGAAAAGTTTTCCCACCTCTCCGGAGTGATGAAGAAAAACGTTGCCGCGACTCGACGAGGGGCGATCGAGCCCATAATCGGTGTACACATCGCGATGATTTGATAAATCCGTTGTGCGGCCTGAAACCAGGTTATCCCAAAAATGGCTTTCGCAATTTGATTAAATGACAATTAAATTGGCTGGAAATTGAAGGATTATTTTTTCTGCCGTGCTCGCAATCATCAGTCAAATTATCGAGTTAAAACACGTGTGTCCTACATACGTGTATCGAAAAAAAAACCATATTTTTTCATCGACAATGTATATATATATTCGTATGTATATATATTCGTCCATATTATATCTATATATATAGGACAATATCGAATTAAAGATCGCTGTTGGTGCTTTTGATGATAACAAAATCTTATGATCAAAGACAGATTAAATGTTCTAAAAGTTTTCCGTATCCTTATCGGGAGAACAGAGCGAAAAAAGGTCAGGGAAAAACATTAAGAAGTATTAATAAGAATTATAAGTAAAATTAAATGAATTCTCCGGTAAACGTCGAACGCTAATCGGCGTGTTTTCCTGAGACAGGAAACTAAGTTGGTCTAGAAAAGCAAATAGAGAGGTGCAGGCGGACAGAGAGATATAGAGAAGATCGACGCTACCGCCGAGAAAGGTATGAAGTTTCAATAAACCCCCGGGAGCAGAGATGTCGGAGTCAATTTCAAGGAGTAATCGTGGGTCACGAAACAGGTCAATGGAAGAGCGGGAGAGTAAGGAAGACCGGAGCCCGGGCAATGACACCGATGTAAAGATTGCCTCGAAGGCGGTTGCGATAAAAAGCAACACGAGAGTTAGACCGAAGAAATTGGTTGTAGAAGGGGATCTACTGGAGAGAGATGGGGAACAAATAAAAAAAAAAAAAAAAAAAGATGTCCGCTCGCACAAGGCGTGTTCTCCGGATATCAAACCACGGTGGTGCGAGTCAGCGCGCGCGCTTCACCCTGTTTCGAAAGCGAGAGGCGGAAAGAAAAAACGAAGAGCAAATCGAACGAAACTTGAACTTCTCCAGACGATGGAATAAGAATCACCTACTCACCGAATCGCGCGCGCGCGTCACTGCGACTCTTCGATCGCATTCGTTAAAAAAGTCACTTCGTTTTCTCGTCAATCCGCACGATGTTCGGGAAACTTCAGTTATTTCTCTACAAAATTTACGCATGCGCGATATACATATATATATAATATATATATACATATATATATATATATATTAAACCTAATAAGATGTACTACTCACCTACAGACTTTAAGAAACCTACTTTGAAAAACTTGAATAAATAAGTTGTACAATTAACTAAATTAAATCGGGCAATATATAATTGAGTCGTAATACCGCATTTATATCGGCAGATCACACAAATCACCGCAAATCCAACGTTCGTCACGCCATTAATTACGGCGAATCTCCAAATTCCGCAAATTGTGGACTCCACCCCCGGTCCACACTTTGTCATGATCAGTTTCCGTTTCTTGGCCCATCGACCTTCCAACTTTGGCACAAATCCTCCGTAAGTATCCACCACTCCCCCGAGAGTGGGCCGAGACCGGTAGAGTTAGAATAACGAACTCTCCCGGCTTGTGAAGGAGACGAGTGAGGAAGAAGCCCAGAACGGGGGTTCGCTCCAAAGAGGCAAACCTTCGAAACTTGTCGCTTTTGGATGCAGTATAACCTCTAAAGTACGCCGAAAGCTACGACCGGCGGCGGAAGATTGCTCCGGGAGGAGGCGGCGGGAGAAGATCAGAGAGAACTCGCAGAGCTGGGGGGGGGTGGAAGAGAAGACGGGAGGGATGGGAGTTTGCTCCACGCGATAAACTGTAACTGCTACTTCTAAACCTCTCCCTGTTAACCTACTAACTATTACCACCTAATTATGGGTGGGGTAGTCTCATCTTTCCCCTTCGCCATGTCGGTGAACCGCTACCGACTCTACCTCTCTCTCCCTCCTTTTCTCTTTCTGTCTCTCTCACACACTTTATGCACGATCTTCGGTATCCGCCTCGAAGAGAGGTCATGAGTCGACCTGTAACTAGCATCCTTGATGCACGCGGTGAGTAGAGATGTGCTTGTAACAACGTTACATCTATCGCGCAACGTGTACGTGCGCTGGACTCGTCCATCCGACTATACTTATACGCGCGTGACTCGCGCGATTTATATACGTACTGCGAGAACGTAGGTAGGTGCACATAATAGCGCGGTCGTTTATCCGTCGTTAATCCGCCGAAAATTTATTATCCGCTTCGTGCATTATCGCCTAATAAAACAAAACCGGCTTTATCGCGCCGGCAACCGTGGCACCCCTTATGCCACGTCCCGCAAGCTAAGTGCACGGCTCCATCAAAATCTTTGTCCGTGTTTTACGAGCCACTCTAATCCCGCGCGATCGATATATATATATACATCTTGTAATACGCGACTGTCTTAATATTGGCCCACTGTCCCATTTTCCATCTTTGATGTAGATTACGATACGGCACGGTGTCGTAAAACGCGCTCACGGTTTGTAGATCGCAGATTGCGCGTGCACGTCCGTGCGTTCCTTTCATTCTTTTTTCTTTCTTTTTTTTTTTTTTGTTTTGCCCGTTAATCGGCATAATCCTTTATTCCTACACTACGTCAAACTCGACTCTTTATCGCCGCAACTTCTCGGGCCATACGTTAGCCCGAGCGATCTCGGAGTGACGTGAAATTCTAGGCCGTCACGAAACCCGTGTGTCTGTCTGTGTGTGTGTGTGTGTGTGTGTGTCCACGGCTTGCGGCACACCGGGAAACTCAGATGGATTGAAATAATCTGCATGTATCACGCGCTCGAGAAAGAACCACGACAACGATGATGCAGCGCTTGTTCCGCAAGTCGGGCATCAGCTAATCAAAACGAATCACCTCGTAACCTGATTGCAGTTAGCGGTGAAATATTGATGGCGACTTTGTAAGGGAATTATTTGCGGTATTCGTATCAGAATGCTTTGGAATTTGTGGAATTTGTCCGGATTTGCATATGCAATCCATTACAGTGTCGCTTTTTTTTTTTTTTTTTTTTTTTTTTTTTTTTTTTTTTTGTCATGAGTGTGTTGAATAACGTGATATGTATGAGTCTCTGCACGAAAACGAAGCTTTTCACTCCCGAGCTCCCGGAGAATTTTTCTTACTTTTTTTACTTGGTTTCTCAACAACTTGTCCGTGTGATTATGTCAGATAAGAAGCGCCTAAACTATTGATACCTTCCTGTACACAGCTTTCTTTTTTTTTTTTTTTTTTCACTCGTCTCTCTTACCCCGAGCGCGACGCAGGAGATCGAAAAAGGACCGAAGGAAGAGACGATTACAGCATTACCGCGATTTTATGGCATACGAACGACGTAACAGACGGCGAGTACAGAGACATTATCGGTTTTTTGGTAGTCGGGTGGGAGATTTTAGCTTTACTGGTCGTAAACAGAGAAGCGGAAAAAAGTTATCGCCCGGCATCGACTTTCTCACCCCTCTTTCTCTCTCTCTCTCTCTCTTCTTTTTCGCATTTCCACGCTTTCAGTCGCGTTTCTACCGCAGATCTTGCGCCGCTGTCGCGCCATAAATCCCTGGAAAAACTGCTGGAGAAACAAAGCGCGCCCTACCCCCCTCCCTCTCCCCCTCAGCGTCGCGACGCTGTTGCATCGTCGATAATTGCGAGACCGGTCGAGTAATAAGACGAATTGGTTTATTGCTTTTCGGTGCAATCACGACGGGGGGGGAGGGGGGGTGTGTCCGATGCACACGCGCGTTTTTCCACCTTGCGCGCCACCACCGCTAACAGACAATTCATTTACGGAGAAATTAAAAGACCGAAACGAAATCGGTTGATCGGCGTTAACAAACTGCCGGGATGAATCCTCCCGAATTATCTCTGCGTGTGCGCGTGTGGATTGCGTAATTAAGCCGGGACTGGGTAATAACGCTTAATCGACCGAACGTGCAGCGGCGATAGCAGCAGTCAATGCCGAGGCTACAATTTTCATTAACGTCGCGTCGGAATGATTCCGCGCGACGGTTTTTTGTTTATTCGGCCGGATAAATACACGTCGCCGGATTTAAAAATGCCGGGTTCTCTGAAAATGTGCGGCCCGGTTTGGCGGCGCCCCCGCGCCCATTCCGCGTCGCGTTTTTCCTCTTTCCGGCGAGGGGAGCGCGCGCGCTCGTAAACGCGCGCACATATAGAGAAAGACTCGCGCGTTGATAACGTCGCGATATCCAGGCGCGCTTTTTTTTGTTTTTTGTTTTGTTTTGTTTTGTTTTGTTTTTTTTTTTATTCCGCGCCGCGCGTTCCACACACGGGGAGCGCCGCAAATGAAACGGCATTATCCGAATATTATTTTCATTCTGGAAAAATAACTCTCGGAATTTACCCGGAATAACATAACGTCCGACCGCACACACACCGCGCGCCGCTTTCCTGATCGCGTGACGTCGCTCGGTGCGTAAAACCGCCGTATTATAAAATTGTATTTGAACGGGATATTTAATATCGCACTCTATATATATATATATATATATTATAAATGTGTGTGTGTGTTCCCTTGCGTTTCCTCGCGATCAAGCCGCTTCAACTTTACGACCTGGACGATGTTTTACGTCACTATAATCGGTTGTAAGGAGCATTAATCGTCGGCGCTCGAGCGCGCCTTGCGCGGACATATATTGCGGAGATTTATCGCAAAATAAAACACGCCAATCGAAACTCTCTTCGCGCTAAGAGAGAGAGCCCGCGACGACAATTTGCCGACTCACCCCCTCCTCGCCGATTCTCAAACGGTTGGCGCGCGAAATCGAAGTAACTTGTCAACTTGGCCATTAAGCTTTTTCTTTCGATCGTCATCGATAATCATCATATGATATCAAAAACTTTCCGAATGCGCGTGCAAGCAAAACGCACCGGGAGACGTCAAACAATTTTATTTCACGGTGTGCTTCTTTCGACGCAATGTCTGTACGAATATTCACGCGGGATTTTTCGAGCAAAGTCAACGACTGAGAGAGAACAGTCCGCTCACTCGTTTTGTAATGCAGTTTCCTCGCCCGTCGTAAAAGCGACTATACGCGTCCTGCGGACATATCGTCCCTTGGTAGCGCAACATGCACCGTAACTTTCTCGCGTGTCCGAGATGGAAAGCCACGGAGAGATTCTCTCTCTGTCGTAAATTGCGCGCTATTACGAAACTGGGACCAACCGCGCTCCGTTCTTCATTAGCTTTGCACTCGCTGCGGATTAACGATCGATCGTTGGAACCACTCGAAGGATCGAAGGACGCGAGAGGTCGATCTGCGCGAAATCTCTCCGCGAGACACTTTTCAACGTCGTGCGAACGGAATTCAAAATCGTCGACAGGGCGAAATCGGCGCGTTAACGATTTATTTCGCGGCCTATCGTCCGGCACTCGCTCCCTTTTCTCGCCCTTCGCTACATCGTGAATACAGTCACGATCCAGCGTTTTCTTCTTTCTCGACCGAACTCCTATTCCGCTACGTAATGATAACGACGTGGCCGAAGCAAATCGATCGTCGATTCCGCCCGACGTCGTTTTGCACTTCGCGCCGTTCGTAAAATGTTTGAAAAGCGTCATTACGTATTTTTTTTTTTTTTTTTTTTTTTTTTTTTTTTTTCATCATCAAAGTTATTTTCAAACGCGACGCGAATTGCTCAATTTATTCGTCTTTGCGAGATCGAATCACGATCGAGATCGAGTTTTTTTTTTAATGTGTGTGAATCTCTTGTGCGAATACATCACTTGCCGCGCTAAATAATTTATGGATCTCGTCAATTTTGATCTAAAAACGGTTCCGCCGTTTTGCCGCGAGCGTATTTTGCAACTTTCCCCCCCAAACAGGAAAAAATCTATCTGCGCAGATAATTCTTTGACGTTGTATCTAAAATTGAAATACCGCAGCTGCACGTCATTGATAGTTTGAGGTGAGATAAAATTGAGATAGAGAGAGATTGCATGACGCCCGGGAAAAGCTGTTTTCAGCGCGCGCAACGATAAAGCTGGTAAACGATAAAGCTCGCGTTATAACGTCGACTGTTCCGACATTAAATCATTTTTTTAAACTGTCGAGCGCGCTCGGCGATTGTTCGGCGATCGTTTGGACTCTTTAACACTGGCTTCCGGCCGCGCGCAAAACATAGGCGGACACACACGAGTGTGCGGGCGCCGTCGTTTGATATTCGATCAGCGCTCGATAAAGCCGCACGTCCGCCGAAAACAATTCGCGCTTCGCGTTCACCGTGAGTAAATCAACTGCTGCGCTAGGACGCCGTTAGATGCGCCGTGACGTACAAAATCTGCATAATACACACAGGTAGGCCGCGCGCGCGTCTCCAGGATAACCACTTTTCGTTCTCGATCGCTCGACATCTTTCTTTCGGTCTCACCTCGATAAAATGCAATGCGTCAACCAGCCAACCATCCCCCGACGTGTCTCACGTACCGACGTATATTCTCTCTACTCGGCTTTGTACCACTTTTCTCTCTTTCTTTTTCACCGTCATCTGCAACCCTCCCCCCTTACTTCTTCTCTTTCGCACATCACCTCGTCTCGCACACCACCCGCGCGCGTGTGTGCGCGCCTCCATCCTCGACCAGTCTTCCGCTCGCACCTTTTATCGCAGCGAGAACAAAACGCGTGTAAATTGGCACCTCCACTGATAAACCTCTCGCAGTCTCTCGTCCGTCACGTATGTACATATGTACGTCGCGGACACAAACACTCTCTCTCTCTCTCTCTCGCGAACGGATTCGCACATCTTTCCATCCACTCTTTCGCTCGTGCGCGCATTCCTTTGCTCTTCTTCCAACGCACTTTTCTATATACTTGCAGGCGTGTGTGGCACGTCCCATCGTGAATAGCAGCGTGAGCGAGAGAATGAGAATTTATATTTTTTTCTACTTCATGCAGGTATAAATCTTGCTGCTTTTATTCTTATTCTCTCTCAAGTTTTAACTCGTTTGAAATCGGAGAAGAGAGCGAAAGATATGATTGAGTTTTGTTAGACTGCACTGAGAAAAAGAGAAAGAAAGAGAGAGAACGGGTTTGTAGAGATCACACAGATATATACATATATATGTGTGTGTGTGTGTGTGTGTGTGTGTACGTGTGTGTGCGCGGCGTATATAAGTTCGCAAGAAAACTTTAAGTAACTCTTAATTTAACCTAGTGATATATCATTTCTGTACGTTATGACAAAAATGAGAAGAAAAAAAAAAGAGAACCGAGAGATGTTCTTGCCTCTCTCTCCACTTGATATACATAATAATATATAATGTAATATAATATAACTAGAAAAGTTTCAAGTTTTTTTTTCTTCGAGCAACGCGAACAGATGTTGACAAAGAAAGCAGCTGTATATATATCTTCACCCATACAGCGAAACTCTCGGTCTCTTCTAGAGAGACGACGATGACGAAGTTTCCGCGGATATAAGAACGTTGAGCGCTCGGAATTTTGCTCGAGGCTCACTAATCCGCGTCCAATTGTTTTGAGTGGTTTCAATTATGCAAATGAGATGACACACCGCGCCGTCTTACGGGTTCTCTTAAATTCCAAGAATTTTGCATTCGGAACGTGCCGTTTTCATGTTTGCGAGAATAAATCGCTCAGTTTTTTACTCCGCCGTAATACAGATGTCATCTTTATTGTTAAGACCAATTTCTTTTTGACGCATAATTTAATTAACTTTATACTTTATATGCATTGCATTTTAATATAAATGAAACACATATATTGCAATTTTTCGGTTGAATTTTATAAGTTATTTTATAAGTTATAAAATATATAACTTTTATAAAGTTATTATAATTACAATTATTATTATTCTATCATTTTTATTCTTTATCATCATTATTGTATAATTTTATAAGTTATTGTATATTTTATATATTTTATAACTTATTTTTATAATATAATTTTTTTATATACTACTACTATTTATATATGTTAAAGTATCTAAGATGTTACACACACACACACACACACACATCTCACACAGTTTTCTCAAACTGCAGTTTTAATGTAAACACAATAGACTCGTACATAAAATCGTATTCACAAATAAGTCGCGTCTCTATTGTTTTTTATATTATTTTCACTATAAATCTTTATGATATTATTTTTATACCATCTGAAACGGGTTTTATATACAAAGCGATGCGGCGGTTAAAGCGTTCGAAAATAACGATAGGAAGTAAAAATTGATATTTAATTCACGGCTGGCATCTCCACTGACGGCTAAATTAAACTTTGGACGCGAAAGAGAGAGAGAGAGAGAGGGCTGTGCGCCGCGCGTACCTACTCTCGAAAGAGGGGTAGATTGCCGCACGATATGAAAAATACGATGCTCATATCATTCCAATATTCGGCGACGCAACCGCAACGGTTATTTTGAAAAGTTGCCGGGAGGAGAACATTCGAAAAGCCACCAGATATATGCGCGGCGCATCATATGGAAAAAAATATTCATTACTCGGAGATTGCGTGGTATTGAAACGTAACAACGACGAGATTAATATTTGGGCTTGGTTTCCCCGACGCTTTCTTTTCGTGTGTTTCTGGCGTGTGTATCTTTCTCGCTTGAAAAATCTCATCAATATATTGAAAACAATTGGCGGGAAAATTGTTTCGTGCACATATTGCGATTGGTTTTTTCTTGATTGCTCAATTAAATATGACAAAGTTTCACGATCGGGAACAAGTTAACGATTTCACTCGAGACGCTAATTTTTCGTTTCGCTTCCACATTTGAAAATAATATATATCCATTATTTATCCACCTCTACACAACCGACTCGTCGAGTTGCGGCAAAAGTTGCGCCTGCAAAATACCGCTATATATATATATATATATACGTGCTTAATACCATTAGATAATAACGACATTATAAAGTTGCGGGAAATCTAATTGAACTTAACCGAGATGAAGTAAGTTTTAAGTGTAACGCGGGATAAACATGGGAAACTTCTTTGTGGGTGGCGCGGTGACATTTTTCAGTACTCCCGTGTAATATTTTTCTCAGCTGCGTCTCTCCCCGGATCTTTTTCCGGGAGAACAAATGGATTATCCTGCTGGTTCTGGCGACCGAGTATCTCCGTTGTGTCGGCCCGTAAGAAAGCCCGTTTCTTGTAAAGCGATTACGAGCCGAAAACTGCAATTCCGTACAGCTCGTCGCCGCGGCGGCGCGTCTTAGTTATCGCGACCGAGAATAGACCGTGGCTCGATTTCGTCGCGTCGAGTTTATTTCGTTCTCTCGACTCCCGGCTGGAAGAACCCGCTTACAACAGTGACGCTCGCTAAGTGGATAATGAGAAATCGTTAAACTAGTTTCGCGTCGCGCGCTTAAAAGGGGGAGTTTTGGCAAGAGGGAGATGGGGGAAAGAAACCGCAGTTTCCGTCGCGAGCTACATCTGATTTCGGCTTCGTGACTTTCTCGAGGCAGCCGACTGCTGTCAATACAGAGCTGCGCGAGTGACACGCTCACTCGAGGCGGTCGATTGCATTACAGATATTTGACTTGGAAATCGAGCTTCGTTAGAACCGAAGAGCGCGCGCGCGCGCGCTCGTTCATCGCGTACGCTCTTACGGAGTTTCTCCTGCAGCAATAAAGTTGATGGAAACGGTATATTTTTTCTATTACTTGAAACGCTGAGGAGACTAACGGTATTTCAAGAAAATTGCGAGTTGCTTGAGTGAAATACTAGTAAATAATTTTGTGTGCGTGTGTGTGTGTGTGTGTGCGCGCGCGCACGTGCTATGCATGATGTAATAAATTAAATATGTACGGGAAATTATTTTCTTTCTACTCGAATTGAACAATAATCCTGGAAGTGAGCTTCGTGAACAGTTGATTACGTTTTACGGACTTTGTAGTTCTTCACGCTGCAGCGGGCGCGCAACTACGCTAGTAAAAAGAAAAACGCGATCCAAGCGCTCGAGGCAACAAAATCTACGTAGAGATACCACCCTTGATAAATGTGATAAACGTGCATAATGTAGTTTATGTATGATATCCAGCGTAAATATTTGCTTCCGTACCCTCGAATATTTGCATACATTAATGACTGCCTGCCGTGAATAACCGATGAAAAATATTTTTCCGTTGTGCATTTCGATGGAAATTCATCTACCGTGCAATTGCTGGTAATTGCTATTCATTGATATGATTTAGTGTGTATGGCAGAAATGTCTTTGTTTTTGTGCGGTGGTTAATGCACATTTCACGCGAAGAAGCCGCGATTGTAATAAGATTTTCATCGAAACATCGACAAAACTTTCCGAGAATTTCGCTAGATATACACTTTTCTTAGACCATAAACTGTTGATGTTTTTCTTGCTGTAATTAACAGCGTCACCTGAGTGGTAAAAAAGTGAAACAGTGATAATACAAGATAAAGAAAGAGAGAAAGAGACACACGCACACACACACACACGAATAAGCTATACATCGCTGTGCCACTTGCGCTAAATTACCAGAACATACATTTACAAAATTTAATAACGTTAAAATAGTTTTATAAACACATGTTTCATATAAGCAGATCTTTTACTGTATTCTCATCATAAAATGAGAGTTACTTTTGTTAAATTACAAAAGAACGAAATAAATATTATGCAACACACACTTTATATATTTTATATATTTTCACTTTATATATTTTTTCTTAAATATATAAAGTGAGAATATGATACTAAACAGATATAATACACGTAACATAATATATCTAACAAAATAAAACTTACAATTGAGATAATTTATTTTACTGTGATTCTATTATATGACTTAATTTTATTTTCTTTAATTAATTAATTAATTAAATTGAATTGAATTTTTAATTTACTTTTAATTTAATTGAATATAATTTTTTTATTTTCTCAAGTTCTTGTTTTAAAAAATATAATATCAATCTTACTACATATGTCAATAGATATTTTTTGATGAAAATAATTTATCACAAAAGAAAGCTTTGAAACGTCTTTGTTTATTAGAAAAACCACTAACGACGAATGCAAAATGAAAAAAAACTTTTCTGACAGCTTTCTCAGGCTCTTGGTCCAAAGAGTAACAGTGTCAATAGAGATTACGATGTGAAATATATTCACTTTGCCGTACACGAAGAGGCTCGTCTCCATTTCTTAAAAAAAAAAAAAAAAAAAACCATCATTACTACGATGCGCACGAAATGAAAAAAACATTGCTAGCGGCTTTATCAGGATTTTGTTCCAAAACACAAGTTTTACTTTTATGTTTCACTTTTCTGCCACTTAAACGGCGAAGGCGCTATTAATTTTCATTACATGACGAAGCGTATGAGGATAGGAAAAGTGAGGATATCTGGCACAGTTCATAGTTACATAGTCAAAGTACCTCTCCATTTCGAGTTTTGTCGTTAACGAGCCGTAGATTCGCCGTAAATTCTCCTTACTTGCGAGCTACGAGGCGGTTCAACGAAATTAGTCGTTTCACGAGCTACAGATATGTTTAAAGATATGTTTAAAGGGACAGTTTCTTTAGAGATTTTTTAAATAAAGAAAGGAAATGGGGGGAGAATTAACATTCTGATTGAAACATGTGTCTATTTGCGTGTGTATAAAAAGTACTCGTGTAGATTTAGAATTTTAATTGAATCATATTAAAGCGCTACCATATACTTTAATATTTGAAAAAAAAAAAAAAATAGTAGAAGAAGGTATTAAAATGAGTAGATTGTAAGTTGAAATACAAACTTTTCTCTTGTCATTTTAAAAAGCTGAATACGGGTATAGAAAAAGATAAGTATCGGTTTGTTGTAAAGAGCCATATATAATATCCACACATTCTTCGAATGAAAGAAATATATATATATAGCGTAACACGGATTTAATCACATAGATGAACAACTGTCGCTGAATCTGCGTTTCCCGTCAGACACGTTGAAAAAAAAACAAAAACATTCTATCGACAGACTTCGTCTCTTTGACGCTTTCGTTGTTCTGCAAAAAAGAATTGAAACTATCTGCAAAGTATGTAGCAAAAGAATTAAATCGTGTGCGTGTCGACGTGGGTCAGAATGGGAGTAACGTCAAAGGATCACCTTCGGCGATTAGAGGTCGGCCAGAAATGGGAACAGGGAAAACACTCTTCTTTCGTTACCTCTGTCATCGACGATCACCTATCGCGCGCACAACGTCGCGTCACATCGTGTCAGGTCGTTCATCGTAAAAACACGCGCGATACAAGTGAAGTTGTTAGAAAAAGTGTTTATCGCTGAAACTGTGTGTGCAAAACTTATATTTCGTTTAAACTTTTTGAGAACTAATTAGAACTGTGGAAAGAGAGCGACAGAATTTGACATGTTTTTACTCCCGACGTGTGTTACGACAACTCGGAAAATAACAAGTTAAAGTGTTTAATCTTTAAAGGATCGGTATTTCTTCTTTGAAATCTTGTATTTTTGATATGTAAAATTTGTGTGTACATATATATAACGTACATTTTATACAAAGTTATCGTGCCAATTCAAAATTGTATTAAGATCGGTCTTCAAAGAGGAAAAAAACAATTAAAAGTTGTCTAATGTTAAAAATGAAATGTTTAATTAAGAGTTTTCGAGATTGCTGCTTACGATCGCGAGATCAGAATTTTTCATTTTTAATGGTTGATTTTATTGGCGATAGTTTCAATATCGCCAATAAAATCAAATATGGAAATATATGAAACTTTTCTTCATAGCGTTACTCAGAGATAATAACGTAGACAAGTGGTACAAGAGAGTTTTTGTAGCTACTTCTAGTGTTTCACTTTTCCGAGACAAGACGAGATTTGAGTTGATCTCGATCTCGTCTCGAAAAAGTCTCAATAATCACGTCTCAGTCTCGTCTCAATTGATCTCGTCTCAGTCTCGTCTCGTAATCTCGATGCGCCGCACGGCGGGGGTATCGTAGTG
>NW_018020621.1:86905-106798 GCF_002006095.1 Pseudomyrmex gracilis | reverse complement strand
TTTAAGTAATTAAAATTAATTATAAACTCAAATGTCCAGAGCATTTTTATTTTCATATTTAGCCGCCGATCATTTTTTAATCTAAGTCCCAAACAACTATTACATATATGGGTACTCTAATCACTTACGCATTATTTATCTATTTCTCANTATTTATAATAGATTATTGATACTATTTTCTCTCGAAAACATTTACATATTGACACATGAGAAGTATATAGTAAACACTCATAAATAAATCGAGATGAGACGAGAGTCTCGATGCTTTGTCTCGATCTCGTCTCGTCGTCACAAATGTAGTCTCGATCTCGGTCTTGTCTCGTCTTATCTCGTGAGACGAGATGAGAGTCTCGACTTTCGAAAGTCTCGGTGAAACACTAGCTACTTCTTCGTTTATTTTTTGTGGTTTTTATTACAGTTTTTGTTCTTACTTATTTTTTTAGTTTTTGCATCAAGTTTCGTTATTTATTTTTCATTATTTTTTTTTATATGGCATATCTCAAAAAGAAGTTATACATATTGGTATGACAAATAGTGTACATATAGCGAGTTTGATATTTTGTTTTACCTAATGCACACAATACACATTGTCGTAACGGACTTGTAATAAATTTTTATCAATTTGTTTAAAAAAATGACGTGTTATCACAACCAAGATAGACTAAATATTATATCATTAACAATAAGAGTATACATTTTCAATACATATTTTCAAACTTTGAAAATATGTTAACAGATAGAAATTTTCTAGTTTTGCTGCATATTTGTATACATATACATACATATATATATATATATATATATATATATATATATTTAAAATACATATGTACGCATATGATGCTTTTATGATGTTATATTAATATTCGAAGATGATTCTCGAGTTCAAACTGAGTTAGTGTTATTTTTGATACTATCAGGTTGCTCCTGTGAAATTTTAATAAAGTGAACTGAAATGTTCACAAAACGTATAAAAATTTCACTAATAACAGTTCAAACTATCTTTGAATATTAATTCAAAGATAATTGAATATAATTGTTTTTGCCATTACGATAGCTCTCAAGTTTTCTAAAGATTAAAGGCTCATACCACCGATAAAACTTATCAAGAACTGTGTAGTTTGCTTTGAGATACAATTTCATAGCGTTAAAGTAAGCGGCAAAGAAAGTTTTGTTATATATGGGGAGTTCTTCTAACTTCAGCACCCCATTTTCTTATCTGAAAATTCCCCTTAGGTAATTTAACGGTAACTACCGATCAGAAACTGTAGACCTATTGTGGATGCGCAAATAGAGAAAACTATATTTAGAATTTGCATTTTTTTAAAGATAGGGGGGGTGCCAACTTCACACCAACCACGACACACACGCATAGTCTAGCCGAGAGAGTGCATCGCCGAGAACAATCGGGACACGCACGCTTTTCTGCCCGGTCTGGTCGCACGACCGCCGTATATATCCAACCCTGCCCCGACAACGTCGTGTTCTATACAGTCGCTCGCCTCGTCTCTTCCGCCTTCGTCTCGTACTCCCGCGCGACGTCGTCGTCTCGTTTCGCACGGTCGTCTCGCACTCTTTCACACCCTCCAGATATTCCTCTCCCTTTCCCTTCCTCACGTATGCACATCCACACACGGTCCTCTCCACGCCCCCTCCGTCTCGTGCCCGTAGCCGAGCGCGTCGGGCTCGAACCCGGCCGTCTCCCCCAGCTTCGCACACGTCGGGGATGTGAACGCCGTCCGTATGTGTCCGCAGTCGCACACAGGTGCGCGTTCCTAGTTGTTTTCAATGAATACGCGTCCGACGAGTCGGTTCGTTCGACGACGACGACGCCGCCACCGCCGCCGCCGCCGCCGCTGCCACCGCCGACGACGACGACAGTAGTGACGGGGGTGACGATGATGACTACAACATGGAGTAGCTCGGAGTTCACTGACCCCAGAAGAACTGCGCGAATTAATCTCTCTCTTTGGGGAACGTCTTACCGACAATAAAAGAAAAATCACCAGGACACGCATTTTTGCTATTAATACGCGTAAACATATTTTCACACGTGGTGATTGCGTTAATTAGCAAGACTCTCTGAGAAAACAGAGATACACCCACACACGTGACGGACGCCATCGGCGACAATATTAAAATTTTCGTGATTCGATGAAATATTTTAATGTGATGAAAGTCTCTTCTTTTATTCTCATTTGAATACTTTTAATTGCACCGCGCCGCCTTTCATCATGCTGCGGGCGCATTCTAGAATTTCATTTCTCTGTGACATGAAAGGCTCTTTCACTATGGAAAAACATTAAAATACCGCATTGCTATGCAACGTTTTGCACCGTGACAGAGAAAATAATTCCTGTTAGCTTCCTTGTATACATATATACGTGCACGAGAGAGAGAGAGAGAGAGAGAGAGAGAGAGAGAGAGAGAGAGAACGTTGCAAAGCAGACTGTAACACCGCAACGTGTTGGTATTGTTGAATGAAACCTGTCCGATCACGATCCGCTCTTTAATTCAGCATCGTGCATACGTAGAAATATACAAATAGATAATAATCATATTTCTCGAATAATCCGTTTGTTATCGCGGACACATAAGAATGCTGTAACATGCGCGATGCATTACACGCGATATTATTTTCAACGAGCGCGGACGGGTCGCGTGCTGAAAAATTAATGCCGCCGGCGCGTATCGCACCCTCTCCCCTCCCTCTCTTCCCCCTTCCGCACCCCCTTTTCGTTAAATCGATCGAAACTCAACCGAACTTGAAATTCGCGCAAACGAGCCGCGCGCTCTGCCGCCACGGCGTCAACAATATCGGTTGCGCGGAACCGTCAGTCTCCTCCCGTTCCCCGAGATTTGTTTTCCCCGTTCGAAATTATGCGGAACTAGTTTCTGAGGGTAGTTTCCAATTTGCGTCGCCTCGGATGAGATCGAATCTCGATTAATTTCTCGCTTCCCGGGGATCGCGCACACCCGCACAACGCGAGCGCGCCGATGGGAACGGGTGACATCGCTCGAGCTCCGGGGTCCAGGGCGAGCTATTCCAGAGCGATTTAATAGGAAAGAAATGCGAAAATCGGAACTCCAAAGCGTTGATTGGCTGAAACGCATTTACTCCCTCGCGCTCTGCTGCCCTTTCTCGTCTCCGTTCGTCCGTGTGTGCGCAACCCGTTCCCTTTCTCTCTCCCTCCGCCTCCAACTCTCTCTTTCTCTCTCTTTCTCTTGCGCCGCGTCGAAACTCCATTAACCGCCAAAAATAGATCGCACTCGGCGACGAGAGATAACACCGACCGGTATTCGATAGCCCCGGACTATCGCGTGTCCGATTGCGCGAAGATACCGAAGTCTGCGTCAGGAATATCTGCCCCATCGGTAAATAATAGAACGAAAAATCGTCCCCCGCGCGCGCGTTGGAGCGACGACGTAAAACTGTCTATACGTGCATATTGTATTGTGTATATACGTAGATGTTTTTTGTTTTGTTTTTTTTTTGTTTTTTTTTGACAGGCGATACGGTTGTGGCGACAGAATGGAATGATAATTTCAGAAGTGAACGAAGTGTATTTCGATTGCGCGATACAGCCGCGTGAAAACTGCGAATCAGATTTCTACCTCGGTACAGAACACGGCACACACGCCCGCGCGCCCTTTCCAAATGTGACAATAGGGAGCTTAAGGGCACGGGAAATAAAGTGACGCGAATAGAGTGAAAACTGCGCACAATGCGCGGCTGTGTGTCGTTTTTTCGAAAATTTCCAGAGCTGCAATTTCTTTGTACGGTCGAAACACACATATCGTATTTCACAATCAATTTTATTAATTTTATATTTTACCCGCGATATAGGTGCGTCTATGCGCGCACTTAATATTGTATTTTATTAAGTACCTCTTTTTTTTTTGTTTTATGTATTTTATTGTGCGAATTAATGTTTGTATTATTACAAACATTAATTCGCACAACGGCGTATTTTATTCACGCGAAAAGCAGAAAGTGCGCATATAAAACAAGAAACATAATAATAATGTTTGTTTTGTATCATTTTTTCTCGAGCCGCGTCAAACAGCGCCTTTGTAGAACGCCAGTAAGTATTTTGAAGCGGTCGAATATTTTATCCCCTCGATGTTTTTCTCTGTTTTTCACTTTCTGGGAGGTTTATTCGAAACGAATTTGTCATTCTTAACTTTGTCGTTTCTGCAACAGTGCGAGAGAACCCAGGAGAGAGAAACACGCGCTGTGTCGCGCGTTCGTCGTAACTGGAACTGCAGTTCGTTAAAATTAATGCGTTGTTAGTCGCGGGCCAAAAACGCCCGGAGAATGCCGCGCGGCGTTTGTTAATAAGGCCGACGATATTTTCCAGTGCGTCGAAACTCCCCGGCGATTGTTAATTAAAAATAACGATACATACCTCTCTTTCCCGACGAGCAGACGCGCGACTAACAATGCGGTTGCGGAAGCGCATCGCGCGCGTTCGAGAAGTTACGACGCGTACCTAGTTCCCGCGGTGTGTAATCCTGCGCGCCGATTTGTACGTAGAAACGCGCGGGATAGGCGCGCGGTATCAATTCGCCACGTGAGGATAGAAACGGCAAGAAACGGCGAGGGAACCGCGAGAGGGTGTACAATTCCGCTCATTAAAACTCCAGTAATTAACGGACTGCGCCCCACATACTCTCCTCCCTCTTTCGACGTAAGGCGGGGTGATGAGTGCAGAAAGAGAGCCGACGAAGGATTAAGAGAGATGAAAAAATGTGAAAATTGTGAAAAAAATGATCTGATAAAGTAGCAGAAAAAGTGTAAACAATGGGGAAACAATGTGGCAAAATATATTGAAAATGTAAAAAAATAAAAAAATAAAAAAATTACAAAAATAATTTCGTACAGTCGGAGAGCGTCATAGATTGCATTTCGCTCTGGCGTTAATTAAATAAAACGCTTATTTGAAAAAAAACAAAAATCTGTTTTGGGAACAAACATTCGAATTGTTTTTTGTATTTTATTTTGCAATCCGATGTAACGCTAAAGAGATTGAATTACATGGAATGACAGAGAAAGAACTTCAACCGCAATTAAAGACGAATGTTTTCATTAAGAAAAAAAAAAAAATAAGAACTTTCAAAATGTTTTCGGTACTCAAATTTTCACCTAACTCTAAAAAAAACGCGAGTTCTACATTACGTATCGATCGCATGTGGATATGTATTTAAGCCGCCTCCCTTTTTAAGTGGAAGAGACGCTGAGCCGATGATGAAGCAATAATTAACAGCGTGATGAAGCAGTAAACCGTCATCGACGACGACGACGACGAACGGAGTGCCTTCCGAATTCGTAGTTGTAGGGTTTTCCACGTCAGTCACCAGCCACGTCGTCCCCGTCGCGCCTTATAATTTGACGGACCGAAGGGGAGTTGCTCGCCCGGCAAGAAGCGATTCGCCGTCAAGCGCAGAACTCACCCTCCGACTGTTATTAATCGTCGCGCCCTCTGTCTCTCTCTCTCTCTCTCTCTCTCCCTCTCTCTCTCTCTCTCTCTCTCAGTTTCTCGTCGAACAATAAATTCAGAGCTCGTTTCGCCGGTTGGTTTACGCGGGAACCAACCGGTATGTGCCGGCTGAAATATTGAGCGAATGTGATTGCGCAATAAGTGCGGTTTCTGGGCATGCAACACATAGCCGCGCCGCTTTTTCTCAACGCGGCGTTTGCGTTACAGACCCGTTATCAAACTCTCTTTAACGAAGCAACCTTTTATTACGTTGCGCGCACAGTTTTGTCGGCGGCAGGGGAGCAATAAGCAAAGTTAACCGGTTAACCGGAGTATCTATTAATCGCGATGGAGGCTTTTCTTTAATTAGCGATCGATCCTGCAGATAGATGGCATGGGATACGCATTGAATCGCGTCTCTGGTATTAGGCGGCTTCCCTAAGCGGCGGCGGCGGCGGGAAAAGAACGTCGAAAGGGAGAAGAAGAAAGAGAGGAAAAAGGATCGCGTATCTGCCGACCGGGCGACGTTAAGTTAAAACCGTTTTACCATGTCGGTAGCGAAACCATCAATTTCGACTCGCGTAATTAGCGTGTAACTGGAGGAAGTGCACAGTTTGCGGTACGAATAAGTAAAGAGGCTACAGAGAGCATGTTCTAGTGTCTGGTTACTTCTCCTCGCGCACACAATTTCTCGCGGTCGATGTTTTTTTTCCATTAGTAGATATCGACTTATCCGTTTTTTCTTCTTACGCATTGACCGCTTTGATTACCTCGCATTCAAAACGATTCGCGTAACCGGGAGGGTTTAGCGTCAAATTAAAACATAATAAATAATATGCAAGATTTTTTTAGTTTTATCAGTGTCTCTGATGTTTTTGCAGTTTTTTTTTTTTTTTTTCAGCAAATCCGATACGCGAGTTCGCGTGTGTGATGTAGATTTTTTATGAAATTCAATAAACCGAAATAAAGACTGTGTTAAAATCTTCGAAATTACAGCGCACGTAATTTTATAAATTTTTGATATAAGAGAGCGATCGTACGCAAATCGCATCGCAACTGTGATAAAACAATCAGCAAAATTTGAAATTTTTTTATCATTTAAATTTATTTTTAGCTTTTATTGCGGATTTTCAGCGTAGATAAAAAAAAAAAAAAAAAAAATTACGAATACAATGGCTACGCGAATCTCGGCGTGTACCGGGTGTGGTTACGATATAAACACAAAGTGTATTTTTCGAAAAACAAGCCGATGAGCGTTTTCCACCGCATTTCGAAATTTTCGCCATCCGCCTGCACGGTTTTTATTGCAAATAAAAAATTCTCAGATTGTGTCGGAACGTGCCTCGTTAGTTGCTTGTCCAACGCATCACTGCGCGCAATTTATTTAAAAACACGCGCTTGCACACGCGTGTTTCAATTTTTTTTTGTTCGGCGCAACGTGCTTTATAATAAATGTATGTATCTTGTGTGCGCCACACATCCTTCCACACATCGTCATTCCCGAAAACATTTTTGCCGCGCACGCTGATTAAAGCAACGCGATACACGTGATAACAAGCGCTGACAACGCGGTTGTTACCTGCGTTAAGTGCGCGGTTAACCCCGTGAGCGATTTTTCCGGTTGCCTCCGGACTATTTATATTAGCTTAGCTAACCGACCATTTCTTTTCTGTTTTCAGGTAAGTGTTACGTTGCTTCGTCGGTCTCTTCCCCCCGTGCGCGGAGATGGCCGCCACCCTACGTGCACAGCTGCGAAAACCCTTCTCCTATCTTTCGTAGGAGTATTCGTACTCTCCTTCATTCTTGCCTGGTCTCCTCCACTTCCTTTTTCCAGCGTGTATATCTTCCTCTCGACTCTTCCCCTTACCATCCTCAAGCTTGGCTGGCGCTGTTTCCCTCTAGTCCTCTTGAAAGTCTGGCCACAGTCGACTGGTAAGTTTACCTTTCAATTAATCGGCCGCTATGGCGAGCACCGGCTAACTGCCAACTATCCGGCCATTATCCACTAGAGGAGTAATTGGGATTGGAAGTTGCGCGCCTTCAACCAAGGTTCAATTTCTGTGCAAGCGCGCATCCAGGAAGGACGGAAGCGCGTACGCAATTTCCTCGACGAGCGTGAGCTTCCGTGAGGCTCCGTTTTCTCGCATGAGGCCGATGATATAATAATTGCCTTCGTTGTCCTAAAGTCTCGAGTTTTTTTTACAGCGCGAATAACACTCGCGTATATGCGCGCGATTACATTAACGGAGTTAATGAAGAGGTTTAATGAAAATGCGGTTACGAAATTAGGGAAAACGATTTTTAAATTAACTTCGTTAAAGGCCGGCGCGCGCTATGTCGACCGGTCATTCTCTAGATTCTCCGAGAGAATAACGAAAAGTAAATTTCCTGCCCGTTCTCACACCGTTGTCAAATATAAAACTCATCTAGATCGTCCCAGATCCTTTCTTGCAGCTTATAAAAAAAGCAGGAGCTCTCGGCGAGACCTAATGGGAATATTTGACGTATTGTTTCTATGCAATTTCTCTCACGTAGTATCTCCCTGTTTTATGTAACATCTCTAAAAATATATATACATAAAAAATGTTACATACCTGAAAAAAAAAAAAAAAAAGAAAAATATTATTCCGGTCGGAAAAGATGTTGTATTAATCAAAAACGAACGTAAAGCAAGTCGATTCCGCTCTTATGCATCATATTTTCTTAAGCGACTTTAACAAAACGAGAATGCGGCGGTTTTGCTATAAATGTTTTCTCTTCGCGGAGCTTTGGCATCTTTGAATGTCAGCGCGTTTTCCGTTAAGCTAAAACTTCCCTCCGCTACGGACACAAACTCCGCCACCTATTGTGAAGTTCATTCAACAAATCGCGATACTTGAAGAATAAGCGAGTTCTCCGCCGTGTTTCTGTGTGAGGAATAATCGTATCAAAGCAAGAGTTTTTCCTCTTAACGAGAACGTTTCGTTTGTATTTTTAACGCGGTTAGCTACTCTGTGCAAAGCTGTTATCGTGCTCCTCGCTGCGTAAGGAACGGGATTACGGATATTTAAAACATTTCCTTCGCGGACCAAAACTAACGTCGCCGCGCGTTTTCATTTTTCCAACTCCGGTTTTTTTTAAGCTCATTACTCGCATACGCCGGATTCAACAAATGTTTTGTTATGTAATTCCGGCAACCGCGCAATTTCACGTGCACTTTCCCATCCCCGTAACATCATTCCGTTTTTTTTTTTCTTTTTTTTTTTCAACTACGTTCAACGAGGTTACTCTCCATCCTTTTGCTTCGCGTTCGGGGCAAAGTTCCGTCGTTACGTAGAAATTCAGCGCCGATCTTGGCGCGGGCGGAATTTTTCATTCCGCTTAAAACATCGCGAGGAGAGGAACCGGCTCGGCGTGTAATCAAAAGTGAGTTTAACTTTTTCATCGGGCCGCAGATATCTCGCAGCTAATTAGGCTTTCTCACTTTCGCCAACAACTTTTCTTACGAAGAATCGAGTCTCGAGAGGTATCCTTCCGGGTTGCTCAACACAACGGCAATTTTTCGTTTCCTTGTTGTGCGCGTTACGCATTAATCGACGCTCTCAATGCGACGAGCCGCGCTAATGAAAATAATAATGCGCGCGCGCGCGCGCGCTTTATTTATTCGCGTGATCCTCTCACCCGCGAACATACTTTCGTTTCGATGCGACGAGCTAAAACGTATCCTGCATTTATATCAAGTGCAACAAAACACGCTAGACGCGCCGCGTCATTACGACGTTATCATTGAAAATGACAATTTCATTAGTAATCAAGCCGCGCGACGGCATTGTTCAAATACAAATAATTATCAGCCTCGTGAACTACGCTCCACACACACACACACACATTATATCGCGTCGCCGGTTGTTTTCTCACTTGCACTCGCGCGCACGCATCTTTTTTTCCTCGTCGTCTGTTCGTTCCGTCCGTTTCGCCTGTCGCGTTGTGTTTGTATGCACGCGTGCATGCTCGTTTGACCTGCTCCATCGCGGTTGACGATCGCGGTCCGAGAGAGGAGAGTAAAAGACCCCGGATTCCAGTTTATTAACTAGCCTCGCCAATTACACATAATTACGTTTCTCCAAAATCAGTGAAATTGCATTAGATCCTTCATGCTTTATTCTGTGTTTCAAGTGCGCTCACTTTGCCTGATTAGCCCGCTTGTGTAATAATGGAAAACTTGCGAGAGAGATGGTATTTTTTTTTTTTTTTGTTTAACTCCGAAAAATTAAGAATTAACGGCAGCAAATAAAAGCGTTCGCTCGCTCGCGCTTTATTGAAACGTAATTGACGAACGGTATAGACTACTATTGTGTGTGATGTGATGCACTTAAATTATTCATTAAAAATTTATTCCACTCTGACGGTCATCCCGAATGAATCGATTTGCGCGAGTAACGAAGTGCGGATGCGCATGAGATTATCATTTTTAATTACACTTCATTACCAGAACCAATTCCCCCTTTCGAAAATTGTTTCTGATCTCCTTTCCGAGTTCGGGCGCACGGCGTCCCCTTGAGCCCTCCGTTATTCGTCTCGAGAGGCCTAACCGCGATCTCGGAATCGCGTCTACATTCGAGAGGCGGGCATCTCAGGGGCGGCTTATTAAAACTATATTTTCCGTCCGTATAATAAAATTTCGCGATAATTAAGTCCGGTCAATTACCGGTAGTAATTACCGGGTGGATGCCTCTCTCCTTCTCCTTCTCTCTGCATCGTATATAATCCGTTGTGGTTGGTTGCGAGTAATCGATATCGGGAAAAACGATATTGGCGAAAACGGCCGAGCTGCGATAAGAGGAGAGGTTCCGCGCGGGGCGCGCGCGCGGGGAAGAAGGTAACGAGATAATCGAAGATAACTAAATAGACGGAAGTCGCCACTAAAGGATAAAGATCCGCTTCGTCGTCGGTTGCCGCCGCGATAATACGTTTTATCGCGTCTCCTCTCCCCCGTTGTGAAACGGGGAAATTTGTCTTCTATCGGAACAAATCACGCGCGGCTAGCGTTCGATATATAGTTACTACGAAACAATTTGAATACGTTAGGCTATTTCTGGCTGTTGCAACGTTTCTTGGAAATAATTTTCTCCAAATTACTTCACGCTTATCTTTGCAATCGAACTATTATCCACGCTTGTTCTTGAGCCATTAGCTAAATAATTATTTCGCCTGCAGGGCGAAACCACTTCCTCGATCCTTTTTGATCAATCTTATCTAGAGTTTCAAATCACTTCCTCGGCTCACAAGAAACGTTCCGCATAATTGTTCTATCTTTTTCTAACTTGTTGATTTCGCCTAGTTTAGTTTTCGAAACGAAAGATTGCACATGTCAGATATAAGAAGGGTAGGAGGGCGAAGAAAGAGGTAAAACCCCTGCACGTCGTCGGGGGACGTCTGCTTGAGCTCCATTATTATCATAATTTTATTCAGGAGCGAAAAATCAGACGCGTGTCCCCGGAAGCCCGAGCTCTGGCGGCCCCGTCCGACACAATAGGGATCGTCCCTCTATTGTGCATTTACCCTTTCACCCTCCCACGTCACCCCACGCTGCCCACCTATTATCTGCACTCGAGCACCGACAAATTATTTTATCAGAACCTTCACGGACGGAGGCATAAGTGTCGGAGGATCGATCTTTTTAACCTCGCCTGTTTATGTAAAAGAATATCGATAATCGTGTTTTTTATTCCCGTGATCTCGAGAGAAAATAACGTTTTTTAAATGTTTATATATATATATATATATATATATATTTCTTTATTTATTTACGCAAAGGTGATATTTTTTTCCATAACATTTGAGAAAAATACAATTGACGTTTGAGACAAAATACACTTGACTGAAGACTGTTTCTCAACATATATAGCGTTGAGGTGGAGGAAGTGCGGAAATATCGAGGATATTGTCAGTCAATAAGATGCAGCGACGAAGGCCCGATTTAAAACGGCCAATAAGAACTCCAGTACGGAGCGAGTGAGAGTCAGTAAGGTAAACGGATATAACGGGTCCCCGGGCAAATTTCATGACTAAAATGCAAATATGATCGGAGCAGACGCCCAGGCGGCCTCTCAGGAAAAAGTCGAAGAAAAAGACGGGTTTACTCGAGGCTCCACGCTAGCTTCTCTTACAACTTAGCTTCTTTCTTTCTTCATCGCGGATACGTACACACCGCGTCTCTCGTCTTTTCTTTCTTTCTATTCTCTTTTTCTCTCTCTCTCTCTCTCTCTCTCTTCCTCTCTTTCTCTCTCTCTCTTTCTTTCGTCTACGCTACTTTCCTTTTCTCGTCCTCGCAGATCCTACCTTAGCCTGCCCGGGGCATTTACCGCCACTTGATTTGAACCCGATTTACCTCTCCACTGCCGAGACCCTCCGGATATTTGCTTGGCTTGCTCATTCAAATTTCTCTGCCGATGCGTGAACGCCAAAGCGCTCTTTTTGAGCATTGGTCTTATCGAAATCCCACACATTTTCCACATACGTTTCCTGTCTGCCACTTCTTGGTTCGCAACTACGTTTTCTTTCACACAATTCTTTTACACAAATCAAGATACGTCTAATTATTTTTACGATCTTTTACGATCGTAAAAATTATACGAAAAAAAATGTTAATTATCAAAGTTTGAACGCTGATTAAATTCGCGTGTGTAATTCGTGTGCGTTCGTGCGTACATTGCAAGATGTGTAATAAAATGATCATCACACACATTATATCGTATTAAAATAACGCTCTAGCTCCAGTTTAATTGAGTAAGTAAAGAATCCTAATATAAATAAATATATAAGTTGAGATAAACAAGCTTTGCAATTGCTACGGAGAAGCTTATGACGCTTGTACAGCTTGTTCCTGCAACTGGTGGCAGGCTATTAAAGCGGCATGACGTGAAAACGTATTTCCACGATACAGACGAAAAGTTGAGTGACCGACCGCGTAAAAGTGGTTTTCACGAGTAATGAGTTCGGAAAAGTTGCAAATTTCATCCCGGGGTACAAACATTATGAAACGGTCTCCTGAGAAAGTTTAAACTATTAACTAACGTGTACAGTGACGTTCAACTAATTTACAGTTTATACGTTTAATAAACTACGACGTTACGCGTCATCTGTTTGATATCGCCAAAAACTTGTCGTTTATTAGCTCTGACGAAACGTATACGCAAATAACAGTACAAAACTTTTATGCCGCACACACACATGCACACACACACACGCGCGCGCGAAGTTCCGATCTCCACACATTGCCAACGGAATCGCGGACATTTTATAACGGAAATGGGGTATAACAGATGGAATAACAAACAGATAAAAAAAAAAAAAAAAAAAAAAACAATAGTTTTATATTCGTTAGCTTTACACGTACGATTCTCGCGGTGCGCGCGTAGTCACAGAGTGCAAATACATTTGCCGCACCTGTAACAAGTTGAAAATCAAATCCCGTGTCAGAAATAACACAGTTCGCTTATCACTTCATCAGTATGCCATGCATAGACTATAAGAGACATATTCGCATCGGCTGCGAGGCATCCACGAGCTAATCCCGCATTTCGCCGAAAGTGCCACAACTGAGGGGATCAGATACTGAGCACCTCCACTGCTACGCCTCTCTCATCCCTGAGCTATCACGCTGATATATCGGACAAACATGCCCGTAGAAAATCCTCCACTGGAGAATCCATCCTCGTGTTGTCCTTCTCGCCCTCTGTCAGACGCCTATCGCGGCGAGACGGACAGGTGGGTGGACGTTGGTATAACCAGGCGCGAAGGGAGTATCTTGAAGCTTAACGTATCCGCGTAATCCCTTCATCCCTTTTCCCATTGCAACCCTCGGACGTTTCCTAGGTCGGCTACCGTCCGAGAGCGGCTTCGGGGTTGCTTTAGTTGATTAAGTAGTCGTGAAGCACGAACTAGAGTACGTTCTATCGTCACAACTGATTCGTTATTAGCACCGAAATTTTCTTATCATCAAAATGTCTGTCAGATTTTTTCTTTTCAAAGTCGTGAGCACATTTTTTATGTGTGTATATATATATATATATGTATATATATATACACAAGTCGACTTAACACTGTGTTACGTTTATATATATATATATATATTTCTAATATATATGGGTTTCTAATATATATATATATATATATATTAAAAACGTAACACAGTGTTAAGTCGACTCCTGTGTAAGCACGTCACTTTTCGCTAATAAATTCCCGACGCTATGCGCGCGATATATCGCAGATATATATATATGTACGCGTATCGAACTGTCGCTATATCGCAGACGTCAGTGAAGGTCCATTATTTCATTATACGAATGACACGTCGATGGCATGCGTATACACGCGTCCAAAAACAGTCGACACCACCAGTCGATGCGGAGAGTGCGTTTAATACGCGATATATACTGGAATATATATATATATATATATGTATACATAGAACGTGCGCGCGCGGAGGAAGGGCTCACGATGCATGTAATGGTACGGGCATTGTGGGCCTGATCAATGCACGGATTGATTAATGTCGACCCGTAGCACGCACTCACGCAGCCACGGGTCACTGTATGCCGTATTAACGCACGCGTGTATACGCACGCGTATATCTATATGTATGCGTGCGGTAGATACGCGTATATAAACCGCGCGCGTATTCACAGATTCCCCGCTACGCTCGGCCGTCGGTGTCCCCGACACTGTGTGCGCGCGATTCGGTGAATCGGCATCGCCACCGTTTACCGAAACCCATATTGTCGTTCCACGTTACGAATCTGCCGCCGGACGCGTTGCCGATTGCTAAATGCCAACTATTTTGGCAGAGCGGTCGCCGTCGCGTCAACTTATTGTTTATACTAATTAAGAATGCGTTAAACAAATTTAGGAAACCGTACGGGGAGGGGGAAAAAAAAATAAATTGCGTTTCGATGCAATTTGATTTGCAGTCTAGTGTTTTTTTAGCGCAGTCGGGAAATGAAAATTGAATAACACGCGGTGATGTGAGTAATTGTGAACAATAATTAATATCTGCGTGATACGCTAGATCAAGATGCAGATAATTGTTTTCATAAAGGAAATTCTTTTTTTTTTTTTTTTTTTTATGGCGTCAGTTGATTCCGCATATTTATTCGTCTGCGCGCTCATCGATCGGAGAATTCACTCTCTCCTTCTCTCTCTCTTCCTCTCTTGATGATTTCAGAAATATTTCTCTCGTTCTATTCCCGCTGTGTGTTTCAATATTACGTAGTAAATTAACTTTAATTAAATGAGGATTATTTCAGTCTCTTGAGGCAATCTACGTTTAACGTGTCTTTTGTTTTGTTGTTGGGAAAAAGTTACAAAGGCGAGAAGCATCTTGATTATTTTTAATAGACCGCATTACAGTCTCCTGTTTACGACGGAACGTTGTCACATAAAAAGCAAAAGTTATTCAACTACTGATAATTCTGTTTTATTACCTCGGTTTCATATCCGAATGTGCATAATCGGCTGAAAACATCAGCGATTCAAAGACCTCTGAGAACCGCGTACACACAGAAAAATAACAAGTAAATGTCACTTGTATCAAGTATGCAATAAGTTTAGATATCCGCTACTATATATAGCACAAAATTTTTGTAAGCGTCTAATTTATTCAGAATAATTGTTTTAAATTCTAACAAGGATTTAATACTTCAGTCACGAATATTAACTCAAAAGAAAAATTCGGTTTGCTCGCACGCATGAATGAATTTTTCGATAAATGTTTATAATATTTTTGAAAATAAATACATTCTTTTTTTAAGTACGTAATGACAAATTTTTTTTAAATTTGTAATAATCACAGTGTAAGATTATTATTAATAAAAATATTCTTTGTTAACTATTACTTAAAAGAAAGAAAATAAACTGAGTAATTATTTTTTGTAATAATAGAATGACATTTTTCTGTAGTTTTCTAAAAATATACGCGACTTGGTAAAGTTGAAAACAAAACAGTGTACAAGACTCTTAAAAATACACATTCCTATCTCTCTCTCTCTCTTTCTCTCTCTCTCTCTCTCTCTTTCGGTTATATATGTGCAATACTACTTGTTTGTAAAATATTTACCTCTTGTGTTTTGTTACTTTCGCTGTCATTAACGTAATAAATGTAAAGCGTCGCGCGACACCGCAAATGTTGGCAACAGACATAGTTGTTATAAATCGTGTCACGTTCCAATGATTCAATGAACGTATTTTGCGTTGTAACGACACATTCCTGAATTTATTAACGACATCACTCTCGTGCGTGCGTCAAGCACATCGACTGGTGAGCATTTATTATGTCTAATTTGCTGCATAACTCATGGACGTATTGGGAGTGTGGTTGACAAGAGCGAGTGTTAAAGGAGCACCATGGGTTCTGCATCGAGTAAGGCCCATCATAATGCGTTTGTACTTCGAAAACCTTGCGGCATTCGCCACGGGTGGTACATACCCCCGTGTTCAAATTCTCAACGCACTGGCATCACATGTGTGTGCGTTCTCAGCCATGGCGTAACCTTGAAACATTTGTAGACCGGTTCAAAGTCCGCTCGCGCACGTACGATGTGTGGAGCGCGATGGAGTTGCATGAGCGGCTTCATTTAAATCGACAATGTGGATCGTCGATTTACGCGCACGTTGCTCGCGAATGAACGTGGCAACG
Organism: Pseudomyrmex gracilis; assembly: GCF_002006095.1. Lineage (NCBI taxonomy): Eukaryota > Metazoa > Arthropoda > Insecta > Hymenoptera > Formicidae > Pseudomyrmex > Pseudomyrmex gracilis. Next base: position 90,643 of record NW_018020621.1, on the reverse strand, counting down.
CGCGCGTAAACGGCGTCGTTAAAGCGTCAGCTTGTAATCAAGTTGTCTACTTGATAATTAAGACCCAACCCGGTGTGTCCTCGATGTTTGCCAAACATGATTAACTTTGAAAGATTCCAGCAGCGAGATACAGCACTTCTTCTATCATTCATTAAGGGAACGGACTATCTTTCGGTAAAAGCCTAGGGTAAATTTTTATGAGCAATTAACCGTTTAGCGCCATTAGCACTGGCATCAAGAAAGGTTTTTAAGAAAGAGATTCTTTTTTATTATTATTTTAGTGACTCTTTTGTTTTTAATCTTCAATAACATTTTGTTACAAAATAATTGAGTTGACCTTCCAGCCTTTGGACTAAGGATCGTATTAGTTGATAAATAGACGATGAAATAAATATATTGGGACGTTTCGATCTTTATTTGTGTAAGATTATCATCAGCCAAGCTGAACATTTTGTTATCATTATTATCAAACACATTGATTAAAACGTTAAAACTATTCTCAAATAAAAAAACAAGTGCAAACTATCTCTTGTAACAAATTAGAAAAATCTATTTTTTAGAAACTTTATCATTAATTTGATTGGATAATTTTTGATTGGTTGATGTAACGCACACGCGGGATCGTGAGAAAAGAAAATTTGTGCCACACACGGGGAAACAAAGTGTAGCGTCACAAAACCGATTGGATCAATAGACGTGCTCGGATGTCCCGCAGCGTGCTGAATTAATGTCATTATTTATACAGTACGCGCGTAGCTGTACTATGACTTTCGAGAAACACGGCGGCATTATCATCCTCGTTATTATTTTGAGCATGATTATCATTATTACGGCGCTATTGCGATCATACTTTTTTTTTTTTTTTTTTTGTTTATTACGGTTGCAGTCTCGTTACTTTCGCGCCGCCGACCAATCCTCCGTCGGTTTCCCCTCACTCTCGGATTACACGGAGCCTTGTTTCGCGCCGAGATTGAGCTCCCCGAGGCGAGCTCATTTGTTCTTAATAAGGCGTAAGACTTGCGCGCGTCAGGCGAAGAGCACACTCTCGGCCACCAAAATTCATCGGCCGTCGCCAACATGACGGGATAATGATCCATTGTCCTCGCGCGCGGTCAAGCACGTCGTGGCTGTAAAGATTCTGGCTGTAAAGGTGCTGCTTGGCTGTAAAACCCGACGTGTACGCGCTATATAATAATATATTCACGGTTCCCGCGTGAAAAGCAAAGGATGACGACGCGGGATGACGATCTGTTAATAAAATTACACGCGCAAATTGGTTTATCGCGAATATGAAGAGCAAAACGTGACTGATGAACGCGACGAGAAAAGAAAATGAGGGGATTAGCTTGGGAATACGTTTCAAAAGTACCTTCCACAGGCTCGATGGTGACTGATAGCAATTTGAAACTGTTTACCGCGATTCAATTTCATGTAATCGGATTGAATAAGAGGGCTGCGTCGTCACGTTACGTCGCGACGACGTTTCAATATCGACGAGGAATTACATTCAGAGAGAGAGAGAGAGAGATAGATAGATAGAGAGAGAGAGAGAGAGAGAAAACGTCTGTCCTTGCAGTAATACTTCCGCGAGTAAGAGTTATTGGAGATCGTTTCAAGAAGGTATTACGGCATCGGCGCACCCCCGATACTGTCTCGGCAAAGTCCTCGCATAATGCTCGCAATCTTTCTCGCGGTATAGCGCGCCGAACAGCGTATTTTTACTTTTCCCGGTGTTTGGTATCGTAATTTATGCATTGAATTTCAAATTGAGCGGCGCTCTCCGCGTGATGAAATCCACCCGCCGCTTCGACAGGTCGTTAGACTCGATGGCTAACAAGCGTTATATTTTAACTGCGTCCCGCATTGTAGAAACTTACTAGGTTGAAGGTATAGATAACCGGTCCGTCGAACTTTTCGCGAAACGATCGACCGTGTTCCTTTCACCGGCGTTCCGGAACTTTCGACGGCCAGACCAGACTGTTAAAAGAGGAAAGCGCCGTTTAATAATGGCGCTTGAAATTGAGGAAGACAGTTAATTCTTTTCAGAGCTTGTACTCTTCCTTTACGCACGACCAACTTCGTGTTTAGACGATGCGAGAACTCAAAATAAAAAATAAACCGAGAGAATATTTTATTTCGCGAACAATCTCTCGGAGAGAAGAAATCTATCTCTCGCGAGAGATAGATTATTAGCAGACCGGCTCGACGCGGTCACGCGGCTTTAGTGCGGGGGCTGCGAATCCTCCTGCGAGTCCCGAGTTCGAAATCCCGCTTTGGGAATTTTTCCGGGCCGCGCTAAACCAACCGGTATATCGGTTGAAAGGCTTGTTGTTGTGTTATCGGGCTTCCTAGTGTGTGTGAAGCCGTGTCTTCTCGTTGTTATATAAATATATACGTGGTATATACAACGCAAAACACGTTCGCATACTATACGGCAAAAAGTGCGTTTCACTTACTCAGAGGTAATACGAAATTTCGTCACTGTCACTGTCAAAGTTGGTATCGGAGATCTGAAATTTGATTACGTTCCTCTTTTATACAACTTTTTTTTAGGGCGAGGTCGGACCCCTTTCTCCTCTCTCGTTTGTAAGTTAGAAACGTAAGTAGATTTGGCGCGGACATGCGAATGACCCTGGTTTGCAGTTGACAGTTAATGGAATTTTGAGGGTTCGCATGTTAAAAGTTGATTACATATATTTATTGAGCACTGGTTTTACAATACGTAGATATGTGCGCGCTTATTTTGCCTTTTGAGATGCTCCAGCACGAGGCCCCTTACACACCCGTGATGGAATACTTAGGCGTCGATCAATTGAAAAAAAAAAAGCGCTATATAATTCTCTTACTACAGAACTATGTGAACTCTCTCAAAATTCCCCTAACTCTCAACTGCAAACCGGAGTCATTCGTGTCTATGCAAAATCTACTTACGTTTCTAACTTACAAACGAGAGAAGAGAAAGGGGTCCGACTTCGCCCTAAAAAAAAGTTAATAAAGAGTTTTAAGGCTCTTGAAATTCAAACAACGTGAAATTTTCGGTCAATGAGAGCCATACGCTGGATGTTTGTCGCGTATTTTATATATATATATATATATGTGTGTGTGTGTGTGTATTTGTCCTTGACATCGGAAAATAAAAAAGGCAGAACGGAAAGAGAGAAAAGAAAACTACTTCGTATTTACTCTTTCGATAGTGAGTAGTCCGTGTTCTATCTTTACTGTTGCCGATCTTATCCGATCTGCGCGATGTTCTTTTTTCTGCATGACGATAAGGCAAAACGTCCGGAACAGGAGTCTCGATCGTTCTCCGGGGGATGCCTAAAGAATCGTGAAGTTTCGAGTTGAATAAAAAATAGAGGGTGACGCGCGCTCTCTTGGCCCTGCGCTCGTTCAAATATGCACCCCACGATTCTTCACGGGTCGTCACTGCCGTGGGACCTCTTATAATTTTCAAACGAAGGATTAATCGACTGGCAGAAACATTAACTCTTCGAAACCGTCACGCCGTTCTAGCATTAATAATATATCACCCCGTCTCTCTTTTTCGAGACGCTTTGCCTTGTAAAAATGTCATGAAGTGAAGTACCGTCGCGGCCGTCGTGTCCGCCGTATGCACGAGGGAATTATTAACGATCTCGATGCAATTACTTGAGCAAATCGACATTAAAAAAAAAAAAAAAAAAAAAAAAAAAAAAAATAGCTACTTTAGAATTTTATAACATACTCTTTAATATACTG